>NW_017676085.1:31923-40743 GCF_001879085.1 Nicotiana attenuata | reverse complement strand
CCCATTACCCATGCCTCTCTATCATTAATTTATAGTTTTCCCATATCTTCTAAGAGCACATGCATGCAATGTAATCACCCTCATCCCCATGAAATACCTCACTAATGACCCCTTATAGCTATGTTTGAAATTAAGAGCTGAGGTGATGAAGTCTTACCTCTTACGATGAAGATTTAGGTGCCTCACTTGAATATCTTCAAAGTTTCAACATGAATTGTGGAGCAATCTTGATGAAGGACACTTCCTCTCTCTTAGACCCTATTTCTCACTCTAAAAGTACCAAGAAATAGGCTCAAAATGAGCCATTGCAAAAGTTATAACGATAGGGGATCGGGTTTAAAAATTAAAATCTAGAGCCCCGACTTGGATTTGCGGTTTGCAAAGTGACCGCGAAATGTGGCCCTCAGGGGCCTCAAGTTTCTGCCTGGGTCTGCGGCCAATATGCGGTCCGCAGACCTGTTCTGCGGTCGCATAATGCGACGCAGAATCTCTCCTTACAAAAGTCCAAGGATAGATATGCGACAAAAATGCGGTCCGCATAATGGATATGCGATCGCATACTGGATCGCAAAAATGACATCCAAATTGGCCCAAAAGATTGCCTCACTCTACGGTCATTATGCGGCCCGTAGAGTGGTTATGCGACCGCATAGTGGGCCGCAGAAATGCATACTTTTGCGAACATTTTTCCTTAACTTTTTAATGCACATTTTTCAACAATTTCTATTACATACTCCTAACGTGGCATCATGATATTCCGGTTTTGTATACGGTGAAAATCTGAGGGTCCGATTTTATGACGCTTCGTAGGCACGTCTCCAAAGATTTGAGGCACACACTCGAGGTTCGACCCCGACGGTTCTCAATGTTCGACCTCGGGGTAGTATAAATCGGTGGTTATGATGGCAGAACGGGAAGTTCCCAAGGCACTTGATTAAAGCTGACCAAGTCTACTATGCTATTACGAGCCCGTACCGTGGCATTAAATGGCTGTATCAGCCAGCATATCTTTGTAATAAATGCATTTGTACCATGTTGGGATTTCCCCTGACATATAAAGGGGATCCTTGTCATTTTTTAAGGATATATACAACACATGATGTTGAATACAAGAACAAGAACATTCTCTGCTCTCTAACTTAAACATGTTCTCCTTTGATCTTATTACTTACATTTATTGCTTACATTTATCGTGTTTCATGAATTGTTCTTCATTTATTACTTATTGTTGATCATAAAGAGCCCTCACCAAGGCCCTTAGAAATGTTAGTTCTCCATTGACTGTTCAGAGCCCAACGCCTGGCTCGACCTCGAGGCCCGTATAAGCCATCTCGAGGCCCCGATTCTCAGCTACTCGGTTTGCTTGATACACCATCTTCAAACTCTTACCTTATTTTCTAGTCTCACACTTACCATCTACTGCTAAACAGCTAGCATAAAAACAAATCACGTATTTTTAGAACCACAAAATTGAATCTAATTTTATTTACCATTTTCAAGGTAAATAGTTTGGAGCCCACCGTGGGGCTAAAAATAATAGTGATTGTTTTCTTGCTGGTTTACGATATAACGCAAGTTATCTTTCACCCTTTTTCTTGTCCAAAGAATCTTTGATTTCAGGTCAGAATGTCAAACTCAATGAACGCACATGAGAACAACGGTCGTGAGGACTATGGAGAGAATGGTGTAGCTGTTTCAGGTGTCGATGTACCGCCACAAAAACCTGAGGACGCACCAAAACCAATTCCCATGGACGTGGTCTCATGCAACGCCCAACACGTCGATATTAGCTCCCACACTGACAGGAGTATACACCAAGATAATCAACAAGAAGCTCAGAAATCCCAGCTCGAGAGGAGTAAGAGGTTAGCCTTCACGTCATTTTTGAGATATTGCAGGAACAACAACTGGCAATTGCTCAACTGCAGAGCCACAAAAAAACTCCAAGCACAGCAGCACCAGAAACGGCTTGTCGAGCCGAACAAGTACCAGAAAGATCAAGCAACAACGGGTCAACAGCTGATCCCACTATCATAAAGATGCTGGAGGACCTCACGAAGAGGATAGGATCAGGCGAAAAGAAGATAGAAGCTAACGACAAAAAAGTGGAGACATACAATTCAAGGGTCGATCAGATCCCAGGCGCACCCCCGATCCTGAAGGGTGTAGATTATAAGCAATTTGTACAAAATCCATTCCCGTCAAGTGCCGCTCCAAAGCCCATTCCGAAGAAATTCAGAATGCATGATCTCCCGAAGTACAACGGAACCTCAAACCCCAACGAGCACATCACTACTTATACTTGTGCTGTAAAGGGGAACGACCTGAAGGACGGCGAGATTGAATCCGTCTTATTGAAGAAGTTTGGAGAAACACTTTCAAAAGGGGCCATGATGTTGTATCACAACCTAGCTCCGAATTCAATAGACTCAAAGGCACACGCTAGAGCCACAAGGTGGCTACAAGGAAATCCGACGTCTTCAAAATAAAACAAAGAGAAAACTAGATGCTGCAGGAGTTGGTATCTCGTTTCCAAATTGAGCGAATGGAACTACCATCAGTCTCTGATGACTGGGCAGTGCAGGCCTTCACCCAAGGTTTGAACGAATGAAGCTCGATAGCTTCAATGCAACTAAAGCAGGACCTGATAGTATATCCCGCCGTGACTTGGTCGGATGTCCACAACCGATATCAGTAGAAGATCAAGGTCGAGGACGACCAACTGGGAGCCCCCTCGGGCTCAGTATATCCCAACAGGCTGTTGGCAAAGGAACCAAGGCCAAACAAGGAAAGGTATAAACCATACACTAAAATCGAAGAAATGCCACAAAGCGTAACATACCGAGGACAGAATCCTCGGGGACTCGTGGGCAGAGTCGGATTCGACAGACATACAGGACCAACGGAGGCACCCCGATTGTCCGAATACAACTTCAACATCGATGTTTCAGACGTCGTCTCTGCCATTGGTAAAATCAGAGAAACCAGGTGGCCAAATCCTGTACAATCAGATTCGTCACAAAGGAACCCCAACCTGATATGCGAATTTCACGGTACACATGGACATAGGACCGAAGATTGCAGACAACTCTGAGAAGAAGTAGCCCGACTGATAAGCAAAGGGAATCTCCGAGAGTTCCTCAGCGACCGAGCCAAAAATCAATTCCGAGAAAGAGAGGAAAATAGGAAAAATGGAAAAGAAGAACCACAACATGTCATCCACATGATTGTCCGAGGAGTCGACATCTCACAGGAACCCATCGTCAAACGAACAAAAACAACCATCACTAGGGAAAAGTGAACTCGGGGTAAATACCCGAGGACGCTCTCACGTTCAGCGATGAGGACATCGAGACCCTGTCTCAGCCTCATAACGATGCACTGGTAATCTCTTTTCTTGTGAATACATTTCAAATTAAATTTGTACTTGTGGATCTAGGTAGCTCGGCCAACATTATCAGGTCGAGGGTGGTGGAGCAGCTCAGACTGCTCGAACAGATTGTGCTCGCCGCTCGAGTCCTTAACGGATTTAACATGGTGAGCGAGACAACGAAAGGGGAAATCATCCGCCCGGTCAGCGTGGCCAGCACAACCCAAAATGCCAAGTTTCATGTCATCGAAGGAGACGTGAGATACAATGCCATACTCGGAAGGCCATGGATACACTGCATGAGAGCAGTACTATCAAATCTTCATCAAATGATGAAATTTCCAACAAAGGACGGAATAAAAACTGTGTACGGAGAACAGCATGCAGCAAGAGAGATGTTCGCGGTGCACAATGTGGCACCAGCATCGACGCCTTCAACATCAAAGGACCTAAAGGACGACCAAACAGGGAGGTAGCAACCACGAGATACATTCTCGACTACGCCCGAATAAGCGAGTAAAGGACCGTACCGCATCCCCCGAACTGATGATTGAAGCACATCGAGCCTCGAAGCACCGTCACCAATAAGGTATAATCGTCTCCCCTTTTATTTTTACATCTTACACTATTCTGTGTACAGGTGTCCGATCGGAACAATCGAAGTGCTTTCCAGCTCGAAGACCTCATGTTTTAAAGAATGCATTGCACTCTTTTCCTTCGATCGGGTTTTATCAGAAGAAGGGTTTTACTGGTAAGGTTTTTAACGAGGCAACATCGATATGCTACCCGAGGAGAACTTAACAAGTATTCAAGGATTCTCTTCAATCAACCTCGAATACGGGGGCATCCCCCCCCCCCCTCCCGCGAGATCACACCCTCGCGAAGAGTCAAGATAAGCCAAAAGGGTCATCAACAGGAAAATGATGTATCGGGGCCAAACGTCGAACGTGTCCGTGATAGATATGAACCAGTGTCCAGTAAAATAGAGGCAATGAGTTTGAACCCTTGACAGCGAAAATATGTACACTTGTGCCAAGTAATGACAGAAATATTTTTCCGTCAAAACACTTTGCGCTTCAAAGAACAACTTTTACAGGTATCGATGGAGTGCAAAATTGTAATTGGTTGGACCATTGCAGACATTAAGGTTATCAGCCCGGCCTTCTGTATGCATAATATTTACTGGAAAATGGGCACAAACCTTCCAGAGAACATCAAAGAAGGCTGAACCCCAACATGAAATAAGTGGTGAAGAAAGAAGTGATTAAGTGGTTAGATGCGGGAATCATATTCCCCATCTCTGACAGTAACTAGGTCAGCCCAGTTCAGTGTGTGCCAAAGAAGAGCGGTATGACGGTAGTGAAAAATAAGAAGAATAAGGTGATCTCAACACAAACATTCAAGTTAGCGAATCTGTATGGATTACAGAAAGTTTAACATGGCTACCCGGAAAGACCATTTCCCACTGCCATTCATTGATCAGATGCTAGACAGATTGGCATAGAGGTCCCACTTTTGCTTTCTGGATGGGTAGTCGGGGTATAATCAGATCCCTATTGCTCCAGAGGATAGAGAGAAAACGTCCACCTGCCCTTATGGTATCTATGCCTTTAAGGGAATGTCGTTTCACTTATGCAATGCAGCTGCCACATTCATAAGGTGCATGATGGCCATCTTCACAGATATGGTAGAGGAAATAATGGAGGTTTTCATGGATGACTTCTCAGTGGTGGGGAACTCATTCGGTGATTGCCTTATGAACTTTAGAAGCGTATTGAAGAGGTGTATCGAGACTAATCTGGTACTCAACTGGGAAAAGTGCCATTTCATGGTATATGAAGGCATAGACTTGGGGAACCTAGTTTTGAGTAAAGGCATTGAGGTAGATCGTGCAAAGGTTGATGTGATAAAAAAGCTTCCACCACCCACTTCTGATAAAGCAATAAGAAATTTCCTCGGGCACGCCGGTTTCTATAGGAGATTTATAAAAGATTTTTCCAAAATAGCTAACCCCTTGTGTAAATTTCTTGAAAAAGATTGCCCTTTTATGTTTTCTGATGACTGCAGGGTAGCTATTGAGGAATTGAAGAAGAGGCTGGTAACAACACCTATCATAGTTTCCCCTGACTCGGAGCAACCATTTGAGCTGATGTGTGATGCGAGTGACTATGTTGTGGGAGCAGTTCTTGGGCAGTGAAAAGACAAAGTCATGCATCCAATATACTATGCATGTAGAACTATGAGTGTTGCCCAGCTAAATAACACAGTGACCGAGAAGGAGATGCTAGCAGTGGTGTTCGCATTTGAGAAATTCAGGTCATACCTGATAGGCTCGAAGGTAATTATTTATACTGACCATGCTGCTCTCAAGTACTTAATTGACAAGAAGGAGTCAAAGCAGCGCTTTATTCGATGGGTGCTACTGCTGCAAGAATTTGACTTGGAAATGCGTGACCAAAAGGGAACGGATAACTAAGTGGCTGATCACTTATCTAGGCCGGAAGGAGCCGAGAAGAAGGCTGAGGTGGAAGAGATTGTGGAGACTTTCCCGGATGAACAACTAATAGTCACGAGTCTTGAGGTAGCGCCATGGTATGCTGACATTGCAAACTACCTAGCGAGCGGTGTTGCTCCTAATGACCTTTCCTCTATCCAAAAGAAAAAGTTCATTCATGATTATTGCATGTATTATTGGGATGAGCCTTATCTGTTCCGAATTTGTGTTGATAACATGATCCAGAGATGTATCCCCGAGATATACCAATTTTCAATTTTGCTGGCGTGTCACGCGTCACCATATGGTGGCTATTTCGAGGGAGTAAGGAGAAAGGCGAAAGTGTTGGAGTCGGGCTTCTACTGGCCGACATTGTTCAAAGATGCACACCTACGGGTGAAGGGTTGTGATGAATGCCAACGTACCGGGAATATTTTCCCAGCGACATGAGATGCCTATGAACCCAATTCAGGAGGTAGAAGTGTTAGATGTATGGGGAATCGATTTCACGGGGCCTTTCGTCAGCTAATATGGCAACAAGTACATACTCGTCGCTGTGCACTACGTGTCCAAATGGGTGGAGGCTGCAGCGCTCCCTACAAATGGTGCAAAGGGGGCAATTGGTTTTTTGACAAAGAATATATTCACCCAATTTGGTACTCCAAGGGCAATAATTAGTGAAAGAGGCACTAACTTCTGTAATCGAGCCTTTGCAAAGTTGTTAGAAAAGTATGATGTACGCGACAAGGTTGCCACCTAATATCATCCACAAACGAGTGGGCAAGTGGAAGTTTTGAATAGAGAGATAAAGAGCGTATTAACAAAGACTGTGAATACTACAAGAACGGATTGGGCAAGAAAGTTAGATGATGCACTCTGGGCCTATCATACTGCTTTCAAAACTCCGATCGGCATGTCGCCGTACAAGTTGGTATTTGGGAAGGCGTGTCACTTACTAGTGGAGTTGGAGCATAGAGATTTGTGGGCATTGAGACAGTTGAATCTCGATATAGAAGCTGCGGGTACGAGTAGAGTCACAGAGTTGCACGAACTTGATGAGTTTCGATACCACGCTTTTGAGAGCACAAGACTATATAAGGAGAGAATGAAGATGATACATGACAAAAATATTCTTGAGCAGAGTTTTCAACTCGGAGATAGGGTATTGCTATACATTTCAAGACTGAGGTTATTTCTGAGCAAATTAAAGTCAAGATGGTCAGGACCATTTTGTGTGGTAAAGATTCACCCCACTGGTGCCGTAGAGATTGCTGCGGAAAATGACTCTCGCACGTCCAGAGTCAATGGGCACAGATTAAAACATTATTTGGGCATGGATGACGCGAATGTAGTATCGGTTATTCATTTGCTCAAGCCACCGATGTTGAGCGTGCCTTAAAGCGCTTACCTGCATCGTGCCGCAATGTTAAATTAGGTGTTTCATGGGAGGCAACCCATTGGACGGTTGTATTCATCGTGCCACAACGTTAGCTAAGACGCTCGTTGGGATGCAACCTAATTCGTACTTAATTTCTAGCATAGTTAGAATTTTTCTTTTAGTTTTTAGGTACTAACAAGTTTGTATGTGAGTTTGGGCAAGTCAAGCAGGGTTTTCAGCATCACAGGAAGGAGACTAGGCGATAAACCTGGCATCGCCTGGGGTAATGCCAGGTAAAGCTAGTGTTGAGCTGGCGTCGCCTGGGGTAAAGCTAGGTAAACCTGGCGTTTGTATACGGTTAAAATTAGAGGGTCCGATTTTATGGTTATTGTAACGCTTCATAAGCATGTATCCAGGAGGCTCGAGGTTCGACCCCGAGGGTTCTCAATGCTCGACCTCAGGGCAGTGCAAATCGATGACCATGATGAACAGACGGGAAGTTCCCAAGGCATGTGGTTAAAGCTGACCAAGTCTATTAGGCTAGTACAAGCTCGTACCGTGGCATTAAATGGATGTACCAGCTTCATATCCTTGTAATAAATGCATATGTACTATATTGGGATTCCCCCTCCTATATAAAGGGGATCCTTATCATTTAGTAAAGGGGATACAACATTGAATACAAGAACAAGAACATTCTCTACTCTCTAACATATATATTCTCCATTGATCTTATTACTTACATTTATTGCTTACACTTATTGTGTTTCATTGATTGTTCTTCATTTATCACTCATCATTGATCATAAAGAGCCTTCATCAAATCTCTCAGAACTGTTAATCCTTCATCGGCTGACCACACCCTAACGTTTAGCTCGACCCCGAGGCCCCGTATAACCTAGCTCGACTCCCCGATTCTCAGCCACTCGGTTTGCTCGACACACTGCCTTCAAGCCCTTGCTTTGTTTTCTAGTCTCACAC
Source organism: Nicotiana attenuata (assembly GCF_001879085.1). Classification (NCBI taxonomy): domain Eukaryota; kingdom Viridiplantae; phylum Streptophyta; class Magnoliopsida; order Solanales; family Solanaceae; genus Nicotiana; species Nicotiana attenuata. Next base: position 32,520 of record NW_017676085.1, on the reverse strand, counting down.
TTATCATCTATTGCCTAACAACTAGCATAAGAATAAATCACGTATCTTTAGAACAACAAAATCAAATCTAATTGTAATTACCGTTTCAAGGTAAATAGTTTGGCGCCCACCGTGGGGCTAAAAATAATAGTGATTGTTTTCTTGCTGGTTTACTACATAACGCAAGTTATCTTTCACGCTTTTTCTTTTCCAAGAATCTTTGATTTCAGGTCAAAATGTCAAACTCAGTGAATGCACATGAGAACAACGGTCCTGAGGACGATGGAGAGAATCGCGTAGCTGTTTCAAGCATCGGTGTACCACCGCGAAACCCTAAGGACGCACTAGAACAAATTCCTATGGACGTGGTCTCGCGCAACGCCCGACACGTCGATATAAGCTCCCATGCTGACAGGAGTATAAGCCAAGAAAACCAACAAGAAACTCAGAAAACCCCAGCTCGGGAGGAACGAGAGGTTAGCCTTCACGTCATTTTTGAAATGTTGCAGGCATAACAGCTGGCGATCGCTCAACTTTAGAGCCACCAAAAAACTCCGAGCATAGCAAGCACCGAAAAATGGACTCCCCGAGCAGAAACAAAGTAACCCACAAAAGAAT
>NW_017676085.1:27857-30594 GCF_001879085.1 Nicotiana attenuata | reverse complement strand
AGCCAAAGGATGAGCAAACAGCAAAATAGCAATCACGAGCTGCATTCTCGGTTGTACCCGAGTCAATTATCAAAGGACCAACCTCGTCCCCAGAGCAAACATTTGAGGAATATCGAGGCTCGAAGCGCCATCACTACTAAGGTATAACTGTCTCCCTTTTTTGTTATTTACGTTTCATACTAACCTATATGTAGGAGTCCGGTTGGAAAGATTGAAGCACTCCCCAGCTTGAAGACCTTAGGTTTTAAAGCATGCGTTGCACTCTTTTCCTTCGATCGGATTTTATCTCAAGAAGGGTTTTACCGGCAAGGTTTGTAACGAGGCAACATCTATATGCTACCTTAGGAGAACATAACAAGTATTCAAGGCTTCTCTTCAATCAACCTCGAATACTGGGGGGCATCCCCCCGGGAGATCACCCCCTCGAAGAAGTCAAGATGAGCTAAAAAGGGTCTCAATAGGAAAATGATGTATCGGGCCAAACAGTCGAATGAACCGTTCCCACATAGAATAATTGAACCCTTGACAACGAAAACATGTAAACATGTGCCTAGTAATCGAGGAATATTTTTCCATCAAAACACTTTGCGCTTCAAAGAAATCCGCTATTTTTTCAGGAAATCCATTATTTTTTCAAGAAACGGCTCCAGAGCCAGAAATTTCCCGAACATTCGGGGACTAACATCAAAAAGTCAAAGCCGTAAGACCTCCGGGCTGGAAACTCCGAGTTCATAAGCCCTCATGAGGCAACATCAAAATATACAAGGAACGGCTCTAGAGCCAAAAACCCTCGACGTCTCGGGGACTGTCACCGACGGTCACCCCATCGAGGTATCAAGAATCCGAGGCTATAAGACCCCATGTGGGAAACCTCGAGCCTGAAAGCCCTCAATGTGGCAACGCTAGAAAATGAATGACCTCCATAAGGCAATACCAAAATCTGTAAGACCTCAAGACCAGGCATGAATCTTACTTGTACCAAGTAACCTATCTGTAAGACCTCAAGTAAGGCATGTTCAAATTTATAAAACCTTACAAAAGGCATAATCTCGATCTTAAAGTTAAGGCTATATATTCGAACTTGTAAGACCCCTAAAAAGGCATACCCTCATGTAGACGCCGAAGCTACTTCACTCGGGGACTAAAAGGCTACGGCCAGATACAATGACTACGGTCACAAGGCTGTACCAGCCGAACTAACACGACTCGGGGATGCCTGACCGTCGCTATAAAACACAGGCCTTCAAGTTACTTCGAAAATACTTCAAAAATAACTGGTTAACAAGGCTACCCTCGGTATAAGCAAAAGAGCTTAGATCACATCAGCTCCAAACAATAAAAAGGCTTTGAAACAATTCAGCCATCGTGCGAAACCTCCCGAGGTGCTCGCCCATCGTCGAATAACGGCTCAAAATCGAGGTTCTTATCGAACCGTCGAAGAGTCAGACAAGCATAAAAAACTTCAACGAGGGAAAAATACAGCCCATACTAGAGGTTGTACCGACCCAATGCGTAAGAGCCACTGTCGCCAGCTTAAATCAGAAGGTCATACCGACCCAACGCGTAAGAGCCACTGTCGCCAGCCTGTATTAGAGTTCATACCGACCCAACGCGTATGAGCCACTGTCGCCAGCCTGTATTAGAGGTCGTACCAACCCAACGCGTAAGAGCCCATGCGCCAGCCTAATAATTTGAAAACTTAAGGGCCAATGAGCTCGAGTCAAAATCTGACTCGAAGACTGAGCCCGAAACAGTTAACTAAGCCTCAGGGACAATTTGTATACCTAGGGTTTTACCTTGAAGACCAGTTCATCTGGCTAATCATTGACAAACGTCAAAATTCAAAGCGAAGAAAGACATACATGAACAAAGGGAAATGCATGAAAGATGAAACCAAAAGGCTTCCTTTTATACGTATATACAAAGCTCCATTTACAAAGTTCTCGAAGAACACTGTACAAATAATCAAAAAGATAAAAGCCTAGTCTATTTTCCCCTCGGGGACTACGGCCCCATCAGCCTCTTCGCTATTATCTTCGGCATCGGATACGAGGAACTTGGCATCGTATTCATCCGCCTTGGCCTGCGCTATCTCTTCAGAGGGATCGAAGCCCCTAGTGTAGATCTCTTCAAGAGTCTCCCTCCGAGATTTGCATCGGGCATACTCTTTGCTTCTACTCTCTCGATCGGAACCCCCCCTCAACTCAGCCCGAGCATCGACAACGTCTTTTCAATAGATGACCACTTTCTTGTCAGCCTTAACCCGAATCTCTTCAGCTTCAGCTCGGGCGTCCACAACCTTGGCCTTCATCTTCAAAAGCTCAGACTCGAGCCTTGCAATCATGTTCGTTTGGACCGAGATGTTTTCACGAGCATTCCGGAGTTGCACCTCGAGGGCAGAAGCCTTGGCCAAAGCATTCTTCTTGGCCGCAACTTGGGCATCTGCCTGATCCTTTAGCTCAGTACACTTATGCTTGACCTACCAACTTCACCCCAAAGGCGTTCCAGGTTTTCCATCTTCCTCTGCAACTGAAGTATCAAAATGTTAATCTCCAAGGAAATAAGACGAAACGTGCATCCCCTCGAAACAAAGGTTACCTGTCTTTTGAGGTAACTTTCGTAGTTCCGGCTTCGACTCACCCGTACCATAGGTATACCAACTCCTTTTCCCTTTTACCACAAAGAAGCCCGAGGGATTTCTCCTCGTCCAAGGCTTTTCGCAACCTGGCTTCACGGC
>NW_017676085.1:24955-26066 GCF_001879085.1 Nicotiana attenuata | reverse complement strand
AAAAACTATTAGGGATAATATCACTTCTTTCATTCCTATCGTGCGAGCTTATTGATCTCGGTGTCTGAACTATTATCATTCCTTTGTCTCGCAGATGGTGAGGACACGCGCTGGAGTTACCGATGACGCTGCTCCCGGAGCAGGGGCGCTGGAGGCAGAGACAGAGGCCGATGAGGAGTCCGTACCACAGCTAGAGCACCTACCGGAGCAGCTGTTGAGGAGCCGCTAGTAGCTCCAGTAGCTCCAGTTGGGGGGCAGGTACCGGAGGCGCCTACTGTTACACCCGGACTTCAGGAGACCTTAGCAGAGTTGCTGAGCAGTTTTGTACATTGGCTCTGGCGGGGTTGATTCTGGCTGCACCAGCTACCTCACAGACCGGGGGAGGGACTCAGACTCCCCCCGCCCACACTCTAGAGCAGCAAGTTCATGTTGGTCAGGTTCCAGGCGTCAGGGTGGCGCAGCCTGTGGTTCCAGCTCAGCCCATCGTAAGGGCAACAACATCTGAAGAAGAGCAGCTTAGGCTTGAGAGGTACAAGAAGTACGACCCTCCGATATTCAGTGGTTTGGCTTCAGAGAGTGCACAAGGTTTTCTGGACGAGTACCATCGCACCGCACTATGGGTATTGTTATGTCGAGTGGGGTTACTTTTACTACGTTCCAGCTTAGGGGAACGACTTATCAATGGTGGCGAGCATATGAGTTGGGTATCCCGATCGAGTCAGTTTCACTTAGATGGGTTAAGTTTTCAAAGATGTTCTTGAGAGAATTCGTACCTTAGTCCCTCCGGGATGCACGGTGCGCGGAGTTTAAGCAGCTACGCCAGGGCACTATGTCAGTATCAGAGTACACCATTAGATTTAGTGATTTGGCCAGACATGTACTGACCTTGGTTTCTACGGTTCGGGAGAGGGTCCGCCGGTTTATTGAGGGACTCCATCCTAGCATCAGGACTAGCATGGCCCGGGAGTTGGAGATAGATATTTTATATCAGTAGACCGTGAGTATTGCTAGGAGGGTAGAGGGCATGCTGGCTCGAGAGGGAGGGGAGAGAGAGGTCAGGCAAGGCCAGGAGAGAGAGGACACGCGGGGGCCAGTGAGAGGAGTGAAGACG
>NW_017676085.1:19729-22121 GCF_001879085.1 Nicotiana attenuata | reverse complement strand
ATCTTCTAGGAAAGAAGTGCAACCATACGAGCCAGAAATCCAGAGATAACTAAGACAGTTGAGGAAGGAAAGAAATTTCCCTGAGAATATAGAGAAGGTCCGGCAATCCTCAATCAAAGAAAATATGGCTGGAGATGATGATAATGCTAATATGGCTGCGAGAGGGGCATCCCAACTCAAAGAGAAAGCTACAAGGGATGCTGCAGAAGCAACGCTTAGAGATGCACAAATTGCTTACAAGGAGGAAAGGGCTTTGAGAATTGCTTAGAATCAACCTTTGGTTCCAGACCAATTTGGAAAACATAGCTTCCGGTGTAGGGAGACAACTTGGCAATAATGCTAGACCGATCTACAACCAACGTTTATCAAGTGTGAGACCACCTCCTGTGGAAGCTAACGATTTCGAGATAAAGCAAGGGTTTCTTCAAACCCTTCAAAATTGTTGTGTTTTTAGAGGAAAGCAGAACGAATATCCAAATAATCATCTAATGGATTTCGAGGAGATAATGAACACCTTTTAATATGATGGTGTGTCACAAGATTCAGTATACTTAAGGGCATTCCCCTTCACACTCAAAGATGATGCATAACACTGGCTTCAAAGCTTTCTCCAGGGATCGGTCAGAACATAGGGGTACTCAGTCGAGCAAGCCTGTTAAACACTTTCCACCCAACTCGCATACGATCAAGAGAAGGCGCATTTCCATTAGTTAAATAGTAGAGGGATCATATATATAAACATTACTAATTCATTTCATTTTACTACATCATTGTTAAATTCCAAAATACATACGTTTTACGATTTAGTGGAACAAATGACCAAAAACATAACACAATCCGCCAGACCTTTCTAGCACCCATATGCCACCCTCCTAATGTCTACGAAGCCTCTAAAGATACAAAATAGTGTGAAGATAGTGCTGGCGACAAGGCCCAGACTATACCTCAAAAGTGACTACAACATAGCAAAAGATATAATATAAGACCCCGGAATGAAGTGGTGCTCAACGAGTTGGCTGAGAAGAGGATGCACCACTAGCAGCGATCAACACTACCTGCCATGGAACCACCTACATCCATTTAAAGATGCAGCACCACCGGCAAAAGGGACGTTACTACTGTTGAATAGTACTAGTATGTAGAGATAAAACACCATCTCAATAGAATGAACAATAATACAAGGGTGAAACAGTCATGATGTATAATAAGAGATTCAAACAATACTAATACATCAAGCAAGGATCACATAAGTTCTGAAGTTAATTTGCATCTTATTCGGTTGGGTAATCTTTAGTGCCATATGCCATAATCCACAATACACCCGTGTCCATACACGGAGTCCGATCTCGACCCGATCGGCTAGATCATCTCACTTGAGACATCAACCATATCCATAATTTCAATTATCATTTCCAGCACAGTTACCACCATGTGTGCGACATGGCATCCAATCACGGCCTGATTGGCTAGGCCATCTCACTTGAGACATCAACTTTTCAATCAATCATCTCACTTCATACTTCTTTCCCATCTTTCAATACATTAGCACGAGTGGACTCATTTATTAAGTCATTCTTGGCATTTGATCGTATTTCATAATTCAAAGTTCTCTTTTTACATATTTAATAACATTATCATCAGCAACAATAAAGCCTATCATGTAAGGCATTTGTACACATAAGGGAAAAACTTTGAAAGTCCTAAGCACATAGAGGCTTTCCATACGAATTGGCATAACAACCTTTATTCGATTTTCGACATGAGGTCTTAACCTTTTTTAACATATATTCCACATTTTAAAAATGTCCTCAAAAGAGCAAGGTGACATGGTAGGTATGTAGAACAAATATGGAACATATATCATCCAACACAACACATTAGGGATAGTCAGTTCTAGTATGATCAATTTGGGGACTTACGCCAACTACACGAACACCAGGGGTTTCGATTGTAAGGAGAAGGTGGTTTAGCCATACATACCTCAATTGAGCCTCTTAAGAAGAAGGTGGTTTATCCATACTTCAATCTATTTTAGCAATATAGCAAAATTGAACACAAAATTAGGAAAATGATCATAGTTCTTGCTCTCTTGAGCATTTTATCAAGCACTATGTGTGCATTACTGCTTTTAAGGACTTTTAAGAATATTCTACCATTCCTCCACCCATTCTTAGTCCACAACCTCCCCACATACTTTAAGAATATATGCATGCAAGATATCCACCCCCGCACCCAATTATTGTCTTGCTAATTATCCTCTTTTTTCTAAATTTTCGAAATTAAAAGCGAGGGTATAGATTCTTACCTTCAATATGAGAACCTTCTTGATAATATTCAAGAATTTTAGCAAGAATTGTTGGATATTAGTGTGAAGGTTGTTCTCTCTCTCTCT
>NW_017676085.1:12924-17446 GCF_001879085.1 Nicotiana attenuata | reverse complement strand
AGGAGTAGGAAGCCTTGTGCTATGTTTTTAAATTGAAGTATATCTCTTGACTTTATTATGCCTTGAGAAAAATGAGTGCTTTAGTTGTGACGCTTAGGCTCAGTTTTTGAGTCTTGTATAAGTATCTTAAATTATATAATCTTAACTTTGCTTAACTGCTTTGACTAGAGTGTCTTGATGAGTCCAATCCTGAGTGAGTTATGTGCCATGTATGTGTAAGGTTTTGTTGTATTCCGTGCATTGCATTTGATGTCTAGAACTTGCCATGTATGTTTGCAAAGTGAAATAGATATTTTATTCAATCTTGGAAGTGATATAGGCGTTTCTTTGTTGAGCTAGCTATATGTTTTTACCCACCTAATTGTTATGTATCTTAGCTAACCCCTTTGAGCCTGTAATCCTATTTCTTTGGCAACCATATTACAAGCCTTACCCATTTGTTTGAATTCACCATCTATTTAAACCTCGTACCTCTCATGAGCACTTTAAATTGTTATGAACTTTGTGAATGTTGAAGTGTGGGGTGGTTGGTTAGGCTTTTGAGTGGAACTATTGAAATAAGGAGAAAGGTGCACTGTTTTAAAAAAGTAAGAGCCACTTGAATTGAAGAAAAAAGGAAAAAAAATAGTTGTATTGTTGTGAAAAGTATTCATTGATAAGTTGTAACTCTTGATGTAATTGTGCTTAAATAATTTGGGAGTTGATGTATGTTGATGTGAAGGTGGAGTTTTGGTTTGACATAAGTGTGGGGTTTTGAATGTTAAAGTGTATGTATTAAAGTTCTTAGGGAGGTGTAGTCACTCTTATATCTAAATGTATCATACCCGTCTCGAAGCGTACATTACAACCAATTAAAGTCCTACTTGGTCCTTGACTGAATGAGCTCAATTAGAAGAGTAGTACACTACGGGCAAGCCTATGGTGTATCTTTTGTGGCATATGAATGTTTTCTTTGAGAGTGAGTGAATTCTTTCTATCTTGAGTTCCTAATTGTTCTTAACTTTTAAATGTGTGTGGAACTACTCTCTATTGCTACGTGAGTACACTTGATTCATAAAGGAAAGGTACTGTCGGTGATATCTATGTTTGAGTAAGTGAGTGAGTTGTGCATAAGGCGTGGTACTTGTGAGTCAAATTCTGAGATGAGGATGTTACACTATTGTGCTTAGTATATTTCAAATATTCTTGGTGTGATGTGTTAAAAGAGTTGTTTAAAAAGGTCATGTTTTTATAAAGTGTAGTTTGATTGCTCGAGGACGAGCAATGGTTTAAGTGTTATGTACTTGATTGTAGGTTATAATATCGTGTTTTAGTCGCTTATTGCACTCTAATATACTACACTTTAATTGAGTTTGAGCTTTAACCTCTGGTGTTTTGAACTATTTATGTGTTTTATGCCTTGTATGAGTGATTCCGAGTGATGTAGATGTTATGGAGCTAATTCGTGTGATTTGGAGCTTTGAAGTCTGAGTAAAATCCCAAGGGATTACGTCAGGATTGCATCCGGGGGTCGAGAACCACGTCTGGATAGCAAAAAGTCAAGAAAAATCCGTACTCTGAGAATTCTTCACAGCCTCGACACGTGGGGCGTCGCGGCTATTCATTTTGCTGCTACCTTGAAATTGCACACTCTCTGAAGATCCCCACTCCTGCCCTGCCTAACGCGTCGGCCCATGCGGTGCGCCTGGGCAAATTCTACAGAGCCAATATCCTATTTCGCGTAGGAAAAGGTGGTGTTCGTTGGGCCCGACCCTACATAGTATAGATACATGAAAAAATATTATTTTGAAGACTCTTGACACATCTAATATCTAAGAAGGCTAAGGAGGAGTTGGAGAAGCAAAAGCACAAGGAATTCATCATTCAGTCCTCACTCAAGACACGAGTTTAGATCGTTTTATGTTCTTCTTTACTTTAAACATATTTGTGATGAATTGCTCCATATCTACGGAGTAGTTCCCTTTAGGGTTTGATGGATTTGGTGTGTTGATACTTGTTTTTGGATGATAATTTTAGTTATTATGTATTGAATTGTTTTGGATATTTTAATCATTGCATCTATATTCACTGGTTCATGTAATCGAGAGAGGTATAACTTGTGATATCTTTGCATTATATTTTGTTGGTTGAATTCATTGATTCTTCTTAGTAATCGGAAGAGGATAGTTGAATTGTTGTTTAAATCTAGTTAGGAGGATAATCGAGAGAGGTTCTCCTAAAGACCAAGCCACTACGAATTCTTGCATATCTTCACGTGCTTAAAATTAGTTCATCTTGTGAGGTTTAAACTTAATCGAGAGAGGAGTTTCTGCTAAATAAATGAACTATTAACCAAGTAAATTCGAGAGACTCACTTGAACATTAGAAGTGAATTATCTAGAGTTAGACCCCAAAAATTTGTCTTGCACATATCCTACCACTCCTATCTTCTCCAATTGATATATTCCTTTGCTTATTACTTGCGTTGTTTGTCACTAGTCAATAGTTTAGACTCTTAGTTAATTTTAGTTTTAAATCACAAAATTGTAAATTGCTGAATATCTTGGATAGCAATCTAGCTACAAACTACGAAAATACTGATTAACTCCAATCCCTGTAGATACGATATTATAATTTACTATATTCTACTGGCGATCATATTTAAGTGTGTGTTTTGCGCTCGTTAGTACTCACGCTACAATTCTGCACTAATTGTGTGGGATCTGATGCAGGTGCATCTGGCAATCATTCAGGCGCATACCCCCGTCACCTCGAGGCGTAGCGTTGAGCTTCTCTCTATGTTCGTGCAGCACCCGCACTCTCTCTTTTGTATTTACTTTTCTGTCTACCTATTCCAAACAATAGTATAGATCGTTTTGTATATTCTACTAGTTGCTCATACACTTGTGACACCAGGTTTTTGGAATATTCTAGTAAACACTTTATGGTTTTGAGTATTAAATTCACTGTATTTACTCTTTGGTTAGTTTATGCTTTACTTTACTAAAATTTCCTACTAATCATTCTCTTAATAAGTAAAAACAAACTACTTTGAAATTATGAAAAAGAACAAATACATGACTAGTTCACCATTGGCTGACCTAGCGGCGACGTTGGGCGCCATCACGGCCTATAGGGGGAAAATTGGGTCGACACAGACTGCAACTGCCCTAATGTTGAAATCCTCGCCCTCGATATGGTGGAGCGAGTTACCTACTCCAGGGAGGGGTTTACGCATGTCAATGAGTATCCTTTTGTTACACCCCGTAAGTTTAACAACCTTGATACCGTTATATATATATATATATANNNTATATATATATATATATATATATATATATATATATATATATATATATATATATATAGAGTAGAACATTTTTGTAAAGAAAAAAAAAGGGTTTGAAAAATATGATTTCATATAGTTATTAATATTACTACTTTCGAATATGTTTAAAATTATACCCCTAATATGAGAAAAGTTTATATAATTTTTTTTATTGTTAAGATATGAATTATTTTCTCTCAGGAAAAGAAGGTTATCTTTTTTTACCGTTTTAATAATTAAGCATACGAAAATTTGTACTCTTTATATGAGATTAAAAAAAATTAAAAGTTGAGAATATTTGTGCATGGTAGATAAATTTAGTGTAACGCTTAAAGTGGAGGAGAACAGAACTACTGTAAAAATAGTAGTTACTAGCATTGTCAGGAAATGAACGTGGTTTCCACGCTTGAGGATCTCCCTATAACCACTTGTCAATATTAGTAATATGTGTCTGCTGAGAAGTGTGGCCTTTGAGACGTGTACGCGTATTGTTTTGCATGAATAAAGTGCATCAGTAGCTACTTGAATATAAGTATGGGTGATAGGTTACCAATTTTGCATTTTTTTTCAAGGGGAGTTGGTGTTTTTCATAGGATCCAAGATTCAAGATGTTTCATGAGCAACTCTTTTGCTGAACCATCCACTTCCATGTAAGGTGACTTCGTTAAACTATGATTTGCTGTTTTCTCCTTTGAGCCGTAGCTCAGGTATAGGTCTAGTACATTTATGTCTTGCCATGAAAAGGGAAAATGAGCGTTCAAAATACTTTCTCAACATAAAAGCTCCAGTTTCTTGCACCATGCGATCAAAACTCTTAGGATCCTTTCGGCATCTTCCTTACTACTATTACTAATCTAATTATTCTAAGCAGAATTTCATAGTTTGTTTGGTAAAGAAGAAACAGATATCTTGTCGCAATTGACGTATATTAGATGGAGTTTCAAGAGAATCAGATCAGGTATGTTAAGGCTATCCCTTCTTTCTTTTTGGCAAGATCCAAATAATACAAATAAAATGAGCAAAATACGCAACTTTCATAAATGACTCTACTCATAGAAATATTAGGGGTGTCTATATTCTTGTTTCCCTATGTGAATTATTATTGTATTTTCTGTTCATGGGTCTCAGAAAATACGTAAGTTGAAAAAGTTTACTTTATGATATTAATCAAAGGCATAATAGTCTTATGACATTTCGAAAGATTTTATTGACGTA
>NW_017676085.1:7370-12674 GCF_001879085.1 Nicotiana attenuata | reverse complement strand
CAGTGGCCGAGATAATATGATGGGATGCCCTACAGAGGCCTGATGATGTTATAAACATATACCTATGAACGACATGACATTCATACGCATACACATGATATAATGTGTATGTTTTTATTTTGTGTATGATAATTCATTGGGGCCGTTTTCTCGTGCCTATACCCCTTTTCCTCTAAGTCTCTCATTGCACGTCTCTTTGACTTGATGTCAGATCAATGATGTGGATGCCTTACAATGCTGGCCTTTTACCAGATCATTGCTTGATATATAATCATTTAAGTGACTTGTTTTTACATTGCTCGAAATGTGCACTTGTTAGCAATTTAGTTCACTGGCCAATCTAGGTAGCAGTTCTCCACATTCCAAGTGCTTTCTGCACCTAGCAAAGTCTTGTAATTTAAGTTAATGTACTCCTACTTTTCAAACTAATTAATTAACATGATGATTCATTTATGAGAAAGAAACTAGATTTGCTACACATAAATATGAAATATAAATCTTTGGAACAAAGATTGCGCTCATACCATGCCCATAGAATTTAAGTATTCAGGTAAAGTTTCTGTATAGTTTGAAGAATCTAATACTGCTACCTTGAAACAGAACTCTGATTTGCCCTTGTGTTTTCCATTTAGCATGTTATTTTCTTTGAAAACACATCTTGATTCAAATAAACAGTGAACGAAATAAAGGGACATAGCCATTAATGTTTGCTGAAACGTTGGACTATATACAATGTCATTATTTGGACAGGTTGAGTCATTTATTCTATATTTCTTCTATGTCTATTATGAACTTATTTATGAGCCTTACATACTCAGTACATTATTCGTACTGGCGTCCTTTTGTTGGGGACGCTGCATTCATGCATGCAGATATAGATAATCAGTTTGACGGGCCCTCATAGTAGACGAGATTGGTACTCAGCGAAGGATCGGTAAGACTCCACCTCATTCTGAGTGCAGCCGAGTCTATGAGTCATCGTGTCAGAGTTTTGCTACAAACTTATGGGTAGGACGGTACCCTGTGCCATTTTAAGAACGATAGTTTATTGATATATTTGCCCACTTACAATTGTAAATTACGAGTTGTGGCAATGTTGGCCCATGATAGTTACAAAAGGAATGAATGAGTTACAGAGTGGTTCACTCGCGCCACGACGGCACCGGGTGCCAGCCACGCCTCCCCAGGTTTGGGGCGTGACACCTTTTACTTTGGGTCCCTTATCTTTGTGGTCGAGTGAAGGGCTCGATTCGATAATTTTGAAATTTTGCCACCGGTATCAGGTCTTCTTAGCACAAGTAGGCCCATCCATATGGAATACGGTGGCCTGCCTTCGTCAATTGTGCATTGAGACCGGGAAACCCTGGCCCATACACATATGATGAACCTTTACTCCCCAAGATTTTTCGTAGGGGAGTTTTAAACTTCAACAACAATGGTAACCACGCTCTTCGCACAAGCGTAGATGATGACAATGACCGTGTATTGATTGAATGGTTCGTCACTATTGCTACCAGGGATATCATCCTGATCAAAACTCTAGCTTTCCCCGAGTCGTGGAATCTTTTTCTTAAGTCATCAGTTATTGCTTCCTTTCTTTGTAAAAGATAATTTCCTATTTTTCTGACTTTTTCTTTTTCGTCTTCCTTCATTTCAGCTACTTGCTGGAACCACCATGGGTGCACGATCTGGACCAATGGGTTCAGAACATTCTGAAAATTACAACTTCAAATTTCTATCGGTGGAACGAAATGGCTCGCAAGTACGGGTACAACAACAACAACATACCCAGTATAACCTCACATGCGGGGTCTGGGGAGGGTAATGTGTACGCAGACCTTACCCCTACCCGGGGGAGAGCTAAAAACCATGGTGAGCAAAATTAATTTCTTCTCATCCTCTTTTTTATATATGTAATTTAATAGCAACTTACTTAACCATTTGTTTGCCTGTGCAGGGCTCCCGAGGGGTTCCGTCACCTGCCTCGATGTCGACTGTACCCTAGATGACCCCGAGGAGGCTAGGAGGGTATTACAAAATGCCCTTCGCAAAGCCGGGCTCATGGATCTTCCCGAGCCTCCGGTGAATGTGCTTCCTCTCAGAGTCCCTGGCCCAACGACAAAAAACATAAGAGGAGACGTTCCTCCTCAGCTGGGGCCCAAGAGAAGAGGGTATAGAAAATGCCAACCGAGCCGGCCATAGTCATAGTGGTCCTCGATGATGAAGGAGAAACAAATAATGAAGATCCTTCCCTTCAAAGGAGAAAAGGATCTTCATCTGCTCAATTGGATGCTCAGACAGGGGAGCTTCAAAACCCACCAACAGAGGAAATTCAGGCTCTCTAGGTGAAATGGACATGGTCGAGAATACTGATTCTTGCTTCCCAGCCCCTATTGATGTCTATGGTCCAAGGAGTTCGCACCCTTAGTCTCTTCTGTCCCCTACGACTGAGCGAGCAACAACCAACACTCTTTTTACCACAACTGTTTCTTCTTCTTCTACACCAACAGCTCCACACCCACCAACACCAGCTGCTCTTTCGCTACAAACAATAACTGCATCTCCTTTATCGGAATCAACTAAAGTAGAACGGGGTGCTTCCTCTCCCCGAGAACTGGGGAACACTTATACTATACCTTCTCAAGATCCCCAAGGAAGCTGAAGTGCCACTCTTTCGGTTTCGAAGGAGTGCCACGTCCTCTCCAAGCCGGTGGAGCTCGCCAATTATATGAAGTCGCTAGCTTCGGCGAAGGATTAGAAGAAGATGGACTCCCTTTCTGGGTAGTGCCTGATAAATAACAGTTTTTACACCTCCTTTTTCTACCCCGCAAGATAGGGAATTTTTCCAATTTAAGTGACAAAAATCGAAACGGGATTATTTATTTAAGTTCAGAGTCACCACTTGAGATAATTTATGGTGTTTCAAGTCACCGGTTTAAAATCTCGAATCGAGGAAGTTGACTTTTATTTATGGTCTGCGAACACAGAAATTCGGGTAAGGAATTCTGTTAACCCGGGAGAAGGTGTTAGGCATTCACGGATTCCGTGGTTTTAGCACGGTCGCTCAACTATTATTATTGGCCTAATTTCTGATTAATTACATGTTTTATACCTATTGTGCATTTTTTAACCTTTGACCGCTTTTAATTATTTATGAAATTATTCTCGAACAAGTCGCGATTGTCGTACACTTATTTGTTTAGTACGTATTGCAAATCGTGTCACGGAAACCATACCCACGGTCAACAACATGTTTAATTATTAACATTATTAGTTGTTGTGGCCGGGTCATATAAATGTACGCCCGGATTTAGAAATTATGTACCATAACTACGTCACAGGAACTGTACCTTAGCTATGATAATTTTATTACAAACGTGCCTAAAGTAAACCACGAATGTTCAAAGTGTTTTTCTACATTAGCTAAGATATTGATTTGAGGGCCATAGATTATGTGATTGGATGGCACACCTCAACTTATTAAAAAAAATGTACTCAACTAAAGCGAATTATGAATGTACGGGTTTTATCTAAATTAAAGTTCAATCTAAAATTACTAATTGTGAGTATGCATGGGATAATATACTAGGCATTTGATTACTTGAAAGGAGATTGGCCAGCAACAAGCCCCACACCATTTAAGAAACTTTAAGGAGGAAACACGGGTGAAAGAACTGGGCTCGAAATTAAGCCCAGAAAAATGAAAGCGAACGACAAGCGGCCTCAGTGGTTTAATTGGGCCAATAACAGGCCTAGTTTTTAAAGACAAGCTTTCAGTGTTTAAAACTTGTTTTGGTTATATTAGAAGCAAACTTAATGGGATAAATTATTGAAATTGATTGGGGCTCTGAATCAAGCCCAAAACGAAAACTGGGTCATGGTAGAAATCCCCCAGCTCGAAACTGGACTGGGCTGTCTCATCTGGGCCAATGTCAGGCCTAATTGAGACTCAACTTCTTCTAAATCGACTGCAGCCCAGATTGCTTGAGAATTTCAACAAAATCAGAGGCATATCTTAAGACTAATCATTAGCATGCTATTAGTGTTAACAATAAAAGATTCAAAACCCTTGTTATTCATAAATCACATTAATTTACACATGCACTCACTTTGCTACTGTTGCAATTCGAGAGGTAGAATCAAGTCTCTGACTCTAGCCAAACATAACATGATTCAACATATACTGCATATTAATATGAACTCATTCATGTATTACCCTAGCCCTAAATATGCAATCATGCTAATAACATTATACCTCAAACTGACTTAGCTGAGGGTATTCAACCATTCAAAAACATATGGACACCATACAGTCGAAGGTTTTAACACAGTCCTTTTCCCTAAACGTTACAACCTATAGACATAGCAAACTGTCCAGCCACATATGAAACAACTAAAACTAATTCTAACTTTCAAACACCTAACATTGAGACTAAATTATAGAGTAAAGCATCAGTTTTAAACAGGCTTAAAACAACTGGAAAGAAACTACAAATAAAAGAAAGAAAAAAACAGACATTTAACCAAAAGAAGATCTGGAGTTTTCTACTTCAACCCAACATATTACAGCCTCACTTTGTCATTTCTAAGCTTATGAAGATACATGGATACAACAAACGGAAGAAACAAAACCCTAAAGTCAGCAGAAACGAACATGAACAGAAGGTCAGCAGCAGTAGCACAACTCCAAAATCAAACCATGTTTAAGCCTTTAAAAATCCAGAAAATTCAAGAAAACTTGTTCTAGTTATTCTTGTGAAAATCAAAGAAAACTCAGCTATTCAATGAAATAGTGCAGAACTTTTTGAGTGTTTTCCAGGGCCTGAAATCTGTCTTAGGAGTGAGGGAAGGGTTCTATTTATAAGCCCCTGAAAATGCCATGTGCTGAAAACAGAAAATAGGGAATTATTCCCTCACACAGCCCCTAGAAGCATCTTTCTAACAGAATTGGGAAAGCTGGCAGCATCTAATTGGTTTCACCATTTTTGTGCTGGCAAAATAAAGCCAGCTGCCCCTATTCTAGAAGCTTCTACCCAAACTTCTGTTTGCATACCCCTCCCATGACCCCCTTAAGTTTTTATTGTTCGATTAACCCCTTATAAGTCCTGTCTATTCCCAAATCAGGACAAACAACACCAGGCAAGAAACAATACGAAACAAAGATCAAAGCAACAAATCATTAAGCCATTAAACCTTTAGACTAACCCTAAATAAATTTAATATGAACTAACTCAGAAAAGAAACGAAGCAGAAATATTCAAACCTAATACCAAAACAAGTCAAACGGTAAAACCCAAAACTAAT
>NW_017676085.1:3386-7063 GCF_001879085.1 Nicotiana attenuata | reverse complement strand
AGAAGACGAAAAGAACGAAGAAATGGAAAGAGGAATAGAGATACCTATATTAGATGGACGGGCAGTTGGCTCAGGCGGGGCTCCGGCCTTCTCCGATTTAAACTGAAATAAGTGTTAATCGAATTTTCTTGTTGAGAACAAACGATTAACACCAATTTCAGGCCTAAATCGTCTTTGGAAACTCGAAAGCATGGGACTTAGGTTTTGCATGCCACCAGATCTGAAATTGGTGGGGCTTGGGTGGGATTTGGTGAAAACTAATGGTGGATTGATGTTCCAGGGGTTGTGGGGAGTGTGGAGGGTGACTTTGGGATTATTTGGTGACGGACCGCCGCTATGAAAGGATTTCCGGTGGCGGCGGCTAGGGTTCCTGCTATGTGATTTTTGGAGAGGAAAAGAGGGAGGCTAGGGCTTGTAGGTTGGAGAAGGAGAGTGAAATGAGAGGGGTTCTAGGGGGAGGGGGGGTCCGAGTTCAGACAGTCTTATAGTAAGTGAGTGTTGAATTCCTGTCCGTTGGATTAGATTGGGTCAACGGTTGGGATTGAGCGTGACAGAAATGACGTCGTTTCATTAAAGGGTGGGGCTGGACCGGGTAGGGAAAACTGGGCTGGGCGGAATTGGGTCAAGAAAAGGGGAATTAAATTTGGGCTAATAAACAAATTAGCCCAATATAACAAGACCAAACATTTTTCCTATTTTCTTTTATTTGTTCTTTTCTCTTTTTTTCTTTAATTAATTAAAATCCAAAGTTAAATCTTGAATTGATCTAATTTGAAAAATTAAGCTAATTATCTAATTATAATATTAACAAAGTAATTAATTAACTAATTAATCCTAAAATATAAACACAAAAATCTAAATGCAATGCATGATATTTTTTTATGATTTTAACAGAATTAGACGTGTACAAAAATGCAAGCAATTAACAAAATTCTACAAAAATCCTATAAAACTGCAAACAATTTGGGAAAAATTTATTTCTTTAATTTGTAGGAGTATTTCACATAGGGAAAAAATCACGTACTGACAGCTGCCCCTCTTTGCTCGGAAACACGAAGAGTTTTCGGGAAAAGATAAAGTGAGAAGATACGAGCAATTTTTGCCCGTTTGGATACTCCGTGAGAAGCATTTTGAAAAGTCTGACCGAACCCTACTTCCGAGGTTGCCTACATATACTTGGATGTAAAGGAATCAAGTCAGTGTAGTTCTGTAAGTTTTGGTAGTTGGGACTACCGGGAAGCTGTGATTTCAATGTTGCTGCCGCTGCTACTGCTTTCTGAACTCCTTATTACACCGAGACAAAATGAAAAGGAGCTAGACAAATCTATAATCTATGAGTTACAAGAATCCTATCTATATATCTTCGAACTTGATCTTGAAACCTCTGCGACTCTGCCGCGCATCTTGAACTGTTGACTTGCACTCTTGAGGCGAGCTTTTGCTATTTGTAACTTGAATCGACCATATTCTTCGGGCGGGTTCCTACTGTTGTCTTGAGCTTACTTCTGAAATGAATTCCCTTGTTTTCCAGGTGGGCTCCTGATGCTGAAACTTGAAATAAATTCCCTCGTTTTCCAGGTGGGCGCCTGATGCCAAAACTTGAAACGTATTCCCTTGTTTACCAAGAGGGGGCCTGCAAATTAGACTTGAAATGGATTCCCTTATTTTCAAGGTGGGCGCTTGCAACTTAACTTGAAATGAATTTTCTTATTCTCCAGGTGGGTGCCTGATGCCAAAACTTGAAATGAATTCCCTTGTTTTCCAGGTGGGCGCCTGATGCAAAAACATGAAATGTATTCCCTTGTTTTCCAGGTGGGCGCCTGATGCCAAAACGTGAAATGTATTCCCTTGTTTTCCAGGTGGGCGCCTGATGCCAAACTTGAAATGAATTCCCTTGTTTTCCAAGTGGAGGCCTGATGCCAAAACTTGTAATGTATTCCTTTGTTTTCTAGGTTGGCGCCTGATGCCGAACTTGAAATGTATTCCCTTGTTTTCCAGGTGGGCGCCTGATGCCACAACTTGAAATGAATTCCCTTGTTTTCTAGGTGAGTTCCTAATGCCAAAACTTTAAATAGATTCCCTTGTTTTTAAGGTGGGCGCCTGGTGCCAAAACTTGAAATGAATTCCCTTGTTTTTCAGGTGGGCGCTTGATGCCAAAACTTGAAATGTATTCCCTTGTTTTCCAGGAAGGCGGATGATACCAAACTTGAAATGAATTCCCTTGTTCTCCAGGTGGGCGCCTGATGTTTAAACTTTAAAATGAAGTCCCTAGTTTTCCAGGTGGGCGCCTGCAACTTAAACTTGAAATAAATTCCCCTGTTTTCCAGGTGGGCGCCTGTAACTTAAACTTGAAATGAATTCCCTTGTTCTCCAGGTGGGTGCCTGATGTTTAAACTTTGAAATGAATTTCCTTGTTTTCCAGGTGGGTGCCTGCAACTTAAACTTGAAATAAATTCCCTTGTTTTCCAGTTGGGCGCCTGCAACTTAAACTTGAAATAAATTCCCTTGTTTTCTAGGTGGGCGCCTGCAACAAAACTTGAACTGGATTCCCTTGTTCTCCAGGTGGGCGCTTGCATTGTGACAAAACAAACAAAACAAAAGAAACTTTTCTGCCCCAGTTTGGTACCGGGAGCGTTGATAAGTTAGGATTTTAACATGATTTCACCCCTACTTGCTATTGCTTTTGTTATGAAATTGCCACAAAATAGTCCCAAAATGCTTACTAGTTGCGCTTGACTGCAGGTTTGAGCGACAAGATGACAAATGTCAAGGATCGGCTCAAAACAGAGTGAAACCTGCCAAGCGTCAAAGACCAATTGAAGTGGGGAACGAGAAGACCTAGCGCGGACCGCACTGTTTTGCCACGCGGCCGCGCTAGGAGATTCAGAGACTGGTTTATCAAAGGGCATTTCTGCGCGGTCTGCGCTCCTCTTTACGCGGTCCGCACTTGTGAGGTTCAGAGGCTTGCAAATCCAAGGAAAAGTTCCACGCGGCTGCGCTACAAATCAGTGCGGTCCGCGTGGATGAGATTCAGAGAGATGGTGTTTTTGCCAAAGTACTGCCACGCGGCCGCGCTCCATTTATACGCGGTCCGCGCCCGTCTTCAAACGCGGCCGTGCTACATTTCTGCGCGGTCCGCGGACCCAACTACAGAGAACAGAGTGCAAGATTCCAAGAGCTAACGCGGTCGCACTCCCTTTTTGCGCGGTCCGCGCCTACCCCACAGGGGCATTTTTGTCCAGATTTTTTAGCTCGGTATAAATAGATCTTTTTAACATTTTTAGGTCATGTTTTAGCTGCTGAACAAGAGCTGCGCTCGTGAGAAGTGTTTTGTCGCCTATTTTTGCATGTTTACTCTTGAATATCATAGATTTTAAGTATTAATCAATTATTATGTTCATTTCATCATCTATTTCTACTGTTTCTTCTTTAATTATGTCTAGCTAAACCCATTAGTTAGGGTTGTGGCTCAACCCTAGTGTGGGTAGTTAATGAGTGTTGCATTCTAAGGTGAGATTGAGATTGGGTATTTGTTATTTGGGTTGATTTTGTGTTTCAATCTAGAATTTGTGGTTGCAAACATAAATTCAAGCTTAGTGGGTCTATCTCTTCTTGAGAGAGAGAGTCATATGACCCTAAAGTTTAACCCAACAAGGAATTGGGATGGACCCATGAGA
>NW_017676085.1:0-2768 GCF_001879085.1 Nicotiana attenuata | reverse complement strand
GTGTTTTGCTTCTCTTTCCTTCTTGTTTACTAATTCTATTTGTGTAAATCATTCAGGTACTATGGCTCTCAATGCAAACGACCCTCTTGGCAATGTGAACGCGGCGGAGGAGGTAGAGGATCTTGAGCCCGAAGAGGTTATACCATCTCAAGTTCCATGTAGAGGCCGTCCGGCCAACGCAAATGACAACAATCCTATTCCAGACCCTCCTCCGCCACCGCCAAGAGCGGTCCCAAGAGTTCTTCCTAATCAAGGGTACGCGAGTGCCATCGTTCCTCCCCGAATCCGGGCGGGGAACTTTCAAATCACAAATGTCATGTTGACCTTGCTCGAGCAAAGGGGATATTTTACGGGCGCCTCCGACCAAAATGCATACAAGCACTTGAAGGGGTTCGTAGATACTTGCTGGGGCAGCAAACAAACAAACGTGTCAGAGGATGCGTTGAGATTGAGGCTTTTCCCGTTTTCTCTTCGGGGTAAAGCGTTGGACTGGTTAGAAAGGTTACCAAATCATTCTATCACCACATGGGATGAATTGGCGGACAAATTTATTGCCAAGTTCTTTTCTCCAAGTCATATGGCGGCTCTTCGGGACGAGATTCTAGCTTTCAAGCAAATGCCAACGGAACCATTGCACGAGATCTGGGAGCGATATAGAACAATGGTGAAGGAGTGCCCTAACAACGACATGACTGAGGCGATGATCCAGCAGACTTTCTATAGGGGCATCAACACCACGAATCAGTGCATTGTGAACCAATTGGCCGGTGGGAACTTTATGAAACTTTCTTACCAAGAGGCATGTGACGTACTTGATGAAATGGCCGACACCTCTTCGGCATGGAAAAGCCGAGCGAATGTACCCCAAGGTGACCCCACGGTCATCTATTTGCACAAGGAGTTGAGTGACCATGGCCAAGCTATTGTCGAACTTACAACAACAATGAATCAGTTGGCGAAGGCGCAATTGCAACAAGTACAAAACCCGCGCCAAGTCAATGCAGTGGATAATGTTTCTATGCTAAAATGGAGGCAAAGAGGGCAGCAACAACCTCAAGGTAATGGTGAGCAGTTTGACAACAACAATGATGGTGGTGGTTATTCGAACGAGTGTTTTGATAATCAAAGTGAGAAATGCCAATATGTCAATAACTACCAAGGAAATAGAGGAAATCAAGGGAATCAACAATGGCGCCCCCAAGGCAATTGGGGCAATCAACAAGGAGGCGGCAATTGGAATAAAAATAATCAACAACAAGGTGGTAATAATTGGAACAATAACAATCAGAAAAACAATTGGGGTAATCAAAGTAATAACCAAGGCAATTGGAACGGGAACAACAACAATTGGAACAACAACAATAGCAATCAAGGAGGGTGGAATAATGGTGGTAGGGGGCAAGGCTTTCAAAGGCCCCCCATGTTCCAACAACCAAACAATCCACCCCCCTTTCAGTCACAAGGGCCTAGTTCTTCTGGAAGTGATATGGGACGGATAGAGATGATGTTCGAGCAGATGATGAAAAAGAACCAAGATTCTGATGCACAATTGGCTTCCCATAACATGTCTATCCGGAACCTAGAGGTACAAATAGGACAAATCTCTCAAGCTTTAAATACCCAACCAAAAGGTGCACTACCAAGTGATACGGTAGTGAACCCGAAGGGGGGTAACAATCATATGATGGCGGTTACAACTAGGAGTGGAAGAGGCGGTGATGTGCATGCCTCGTTTGAGAATCAAGTTGTGAATGATGAAATTGAGTTGCATGATGATGATGCACCTTTGAATGTTGACAATGTGGTTGAACCAATAGTGACAAATGATGTGCGGATTGATATTGATGATGAGGCCGGGGTAGAGACTCAAGATACCGTGAACCCGTCTAGGGAACACATTTTTTGATATACCCGAGCCGGCGGTGCCCAAGGCCAAGGCACCCTTGCCTAGGCCACCTCCACCATATCCTCAGCGGTTAGCAAAGCAAAAGAACGACAATCAGTTCAAGAAATTCATAGACATGATGAAGAGCCTCACAATCAATGTTCCTTTAGTGGAGGCACTTGAACAAATGCCTGGGTACGCAAAATTTATGAAGGATTTAGTCACCAAGAAGCGTTCTATGGAGTGTGAAACAATAAAGATGACGCACCAAGTTAGTGCGATTGTGCATTCTATGGCCCCGAAACTAGAAGACCCTAGAGCTTTCACTATTCCTTGCACTATCGGGAGTGCAGACTTTGCTAAGGCCCTATGTGACTTGGGGGCTAGCATTAATCTGATGCCGTACTCAGTCTTTAAGACTTCGGGAATTGGGCAACCTAGGCCAACCTCAATGAGACTTCAAATGGCAGACCGGTCGATGAAGAGGCCTTTAGGTATAATCGACGATGTGTTTGTCCGGGTGGACAAATTTATATTGCTGGCCGACTTTGTCATATTGGATTGCGAAGTGGATTTCGAAGTGCCTATTTTTCTTGGAAGACCTTTCCTAGCTACGGGGAAGGCATTGGTTGATGTGGAAGCAGGGGAGTTAACATTCCGTGTGGGTAATGAGAAGGTGGTATTTCATGTGTGCAAGTCAATGAGGCAACCCAATAGTACGGAGGTGTGTTCATTTGTGGACATTGTCACGGCGGTGATAGTGGATGACACAAGTGCCTTGATCAATGTTGAGGATCCTCTTGAAGCCGTGCTTCTTAACATGGATGCCAATGATGATGCCGGTAGAGCGGAGTGCGTGAATGTATTGCATGGAATGGGTTCA
>NW_017676084.1:22210-52411 GCF_001879085.1 Nicotiana attenuata | reverse complement strand
AGTTCATAGACTGTACTATGTTAGCTTTTGCTACTTCTGTTGTTCTGATTCAGCCAGGAGCTCTGTTGGTACTTTGTTTAGTGCAATCACTTGAGACACTTGTTCTCTCTTATGACGATACATACAGAAACAAATACTTGCTCCAAAAAATCTAAACTTGCATATACTAAGACAAAGTGAATAAAATAATGAATCTTAGCCCTTCAATCTTGATACAATAGCATATCCAACTAATTCCAATATAAATGTTCCACTATGGTCGTTGGGAAAAAATTATCAACTCGGCCAATTAAAAAAAATAGTGAGTCTACCTTGCAGTACACAATGGTTATAAAATTACAGTTACCTTAGGATGAAAGAGCTAAGGCAGTTTCAATGCTCAATCGTGAGCAGCATTTTATAGAAAGCCAGATTGACTCAATGCTACTGGAGTTCACTTTGACCAACCAACCATCTCTAGCGTGCTCTCTTTTGTTCATGTGCCTCCTAGCCTAAAGATAAGTCCAAGGTGCTTTCATTTAAATCTTGTCGTTCTGTAGGATTATTATGTGGAGCCTAGTAGATAAAGATACAATTTAGACATTGCACAACAATATACCATTATCGCTATTGGACTCACAAAAATCAGAATTTCAGTATCTAGCCAGACTTGTAGAGCAAATGACCAAGGCAGTTCTCATGATTGCTTTAAAATTGTTCATTGTGTTTGCATTCTTAATTCTCAGTTGATGTCAGTGTTCTTGGCTTCATAAACTTGTATTTATATTTAGCTTTGGTCTGAGCATAATCCATTTTGCAAATCTCACTTTATACTCTTTTGTAGGTGGAGTAGATGAAGAGATGGAAGACGGAGGCAGTGATGAAGATCTAGACCTTACTTGAATTTTGAATTGTTGATTGTTGTAGATGCATGTGGCGGTTTCTAGGAATGTTTGTTATCAAAATTTTTTATAACTTTTGATCTTGAAATATCAAATGTATGTTATCGGTTTCATCACTATCTATGGATTTATTATTAGCTTGTCGGACAATTTGGATTATGAATAGTTTCATTTTGTTATTTATATAAATTTTAGTGTTTTATGGTTTATTGTATATATATGTAAAATCTTTATTTACAACACAGAGCACTATTTTCAATTTAATTAAATTGTTACAGCTAACAAAATCGTTGCCAAGGACCTGCAAACCCTTCCAAAATAATATAAAAACCGTTACAATAGGTAGTTCAACTGTTGCCATAGGACATGCAAACCGTTCCAAATAATCTAAAAATCGTTGCAATAGGATTTGCAAACCGTTCCAAAATAATCTAAAAACCGTTACAATAGGTAGTTCAATCGTAGCAATATCTTAAAGAAATCGTTGCCATTCCTATACCCGTAACGGTTTAATAGATATAGTAACAGTTATTGACCGTTGCATTTAACGTTATGGTAACGGTTATTAACCGTTGTAGTTGATAAGAATAATCGTTCCAACAGGAAGAGGGAAAACCGTAGCGATAGACTTTACTATAGCAACGACTATTGGAACCGTTTCATAAGCTCTATAGCCACGGCAGCTTGTGGAACGGGCGCTGAACCGTTGCAATATATCTATGGCAACGGTTTACTTACCTATTGGAACGGTTTTCCATGCGTAGCCATAGGTGAATTTTCCAGTAGTGCCCACTTTTAAATTCAAGTAATGAATCTCTTCAATTACCCAAAAGTGATGTTGTTCAACAACAATCTAACCTAGTATTCTTTCTCAAGCAACACAAGGCAATTAGACACGATTAATCGAGGGCTCATTCAATTAATCATCATACAAAATATAGTTGAACAATCATATAATAAACCCGGCTCGTTTATAATAAAATTGAGTCAAAACTTCATCTAACAATTGGTTCCATCAACCCTAGATTAAACGTTTAGCTACTCATGGGAAAAGAAGATAAAAACAAAAAATAATTCATAGTTCACAAAATAATGATAACAAGAAGAAGAATGAAAAACTCTAATGGTGTTTTGATCTTCTCACACTTGTTCGTGCCTCCAATTGAGTCTAAAAACAAGCTTAACCTTGACTTGGGCGAGTTTGTTGAGTTTATATAGGGTTAGGATAAGTTTCCCACGTTTTACACTTTAGCCCTTAAACTTCTTTGCTTCCTCCAGATCGATCACGGTCGCGGGACAACCGCGGCGCGACTGCGGTGATTTACAACCATTCTGTTTCCGCTTTCTTCCATCGCGTTCCAGCCGCGGCCCGACCGCGGTCGTGGTGGGCTGTTGCTTAGCTTTTTTTCGCCTTTTCTTGCTCGTTTTCATCCGAGCTCTTCCCGATTGGCCTTGTATCTTCATTTTTGACCCCAAAACACTCTATATCCTCCTCCTAACTCGGAGTAGCTCCTGCAAAGCATAAAACCTCAATTAGAGTATTTTGTTATAATTTAGAACTTAAATCATCAATAAGGTGTGGTTAATTTAGAGTATAAATAGCATCTACATCGCATAATATAGGCTACTATCAACACCCCACACTTGAATCGTTGCTAGTCCTCTAGCAACAAAACCACACTCTATAGGCCTAATCATCTCTAGGTCACTTCCCTACTCCTTATACTATAGATAGACTACCTTAGCGTAACCTCCTAACCTCAAGAGTGGACTCCTTCTCTAGCCACGTAGTGTCCCTAACCGGCTTTCATACTCTCAGTCAGAGGTCCAGACTTACCTTTCCTTCATGAATCACGTGCCTACTCACCACAAAAGAGATGATTAGGCCTATAGAGTGTAAGATTTCACTCACCCTCAGAAATAAATTCTTATGCCACAAACAACGCACCATAGGCTTGCCCGTAGTGTAATACTCGACTAATCGAGCCCATTTCTTCTAGAATCAAGTAGGACTTTATTTGGTTGTAATGTTGGCTGCGGGACAGGTAGGATACATATGGGTATAGTGACTACACCTCCCTAAGCACTTCAATACACTTTCCACTTTTAAGCCCATACCTTTATCAAACCTTCATTCCACCTTTACATAATTGAGTTAAACCCCCTACTTCTTTAAGCACACTTTCTCTTTTGAAGACCACCACCATTTTGAGACTTATTCTTGTAAAAAATTTTCAGCTCAGTCTCTTCTTTCTTTCTTTTTTTTTCTTATTTTTTTTAGATTCTGGTGGCTTCTAATATTGTTTATCACACAGTGCACCCCTTTTGTTTTTATGTCTTCTTGGTTCCACTCGAAAGCCCAACCAACCACTCCACACTTTAACTTTTCCATATTCATTAAAATTCAAGTGCTTCTAAGAGGTGATAGGGTTCAAAGAGATACTTCAAAACTTGGGTAAGGCTTGTAATGTTGTTGCCAAGGAAACAGGATTACAGGCTCAAAGGGGTTAACT
This sequence comes from Nicotiana attenuata, assembly GCF_001879085.1. Lineage (NCBI taxonomy): Eukaryota > Viridiplantae > Streptophyta > Magnoliopsida > Solanales > Solanaceae > Nicotiana > Nicotiana attenuata. The sequence continues at coordinate 49,017 of NW_017676084.1, read as the reverse complement.
AGGATATATACACTCCGGTGGGTAAAAACATATATAGATAGGTTCAACAAGGAAACGCCGATATAATTTTCAGACCAATTAAGACTACCATTTCGCTTCGTACACACACAGGGCAAGTTCTAGGCATTGAGTGTTAGCATAGAATACACAAAGCCTCACTCACACATGGCACATGACTCAATTCAGTTAGGACAATCCGACACTCTGCTCAAAGTGCTTAAGCCAACTCAAGAACACACAATTTAAGGCTTTATTGCTAGAGTCAACTAATGAGCCTAAGTGTCACACCAAAGCAATCTCTATTCAAAGTACCATGGAGTCAAGGGATCCTATTTCTAATCTTTCCTCGCCCAAAAGTTCCTAAACTACAAAAGAAAAACAAAACTAACTACACCCGGTTCAAATGGAAACACTTGGAAAAGAACCATGATTTAAAGAAAAACCAAGGGGGAGTTGAAACACTACCTAACAGAAGAAAATCTTTTTTTTGTTCGACTTAAGTCCCTCAAGAGACCCGTCGAGAGGTGTCCGTCTTCGGGCCAAGTCGAAGTTAATAAAAAAAACCAACAACACCAAACAAATTTATACAATTGTACAACAGCAACAATCAACAACACTCATCCCCCGCCCCACACTTAAAGATTTGGCATGTCCTCATGTCAAAGAATTTAAAGTAGAGTAAGGTAAGGAGACTTCCCTGGTTCTTTGTCCTGATCGGAGATAGTGCCAGGATTGAGGTGACAAGCTCGTCCTAGCGCCCGGAGCCAGCCCTTTATCATTTTCTCTGACCTGGCACTTTAAGTGGCCAAAGTGTCAACTCTGGCAGCCAGGTCATTGACTGACATGAGTAGGCCAGCCATCTCCTATTCCAAAGCTGTCATTCGGGTACTCCAGCGGGCCTGTGACGGCCCCGCCTCATCAGCAATCTGCCCAGGAGGGCGGCAGCCTGCGTAGCTCCTCATCATCATCGTCGGTATCAACATCAACCACCACAACCTGCTCTTTCCCAACTATGATCTTCCTAGCCTTGAATGGGCTTTTAATGGCACTTTCCCATCTACCATGGGATTTTCAGGAACTCGTGAGGCACGACACAACTTGGTGACCAAGGAGGGGAAGTAGAACCCTTTGAGTATTTCTAGGGAGCGGATGAACATTTCCTCTTGATTAAGCTGGGCCACATCAAAATCGTGTTGGGTCATGAAACAATAAATCGCCGCTGCTCTTGGCCCATTAACATCTGTGGTATTGCTGGACGGCTGTTGATGATTGTGAGCCAACACTTGGCTTCCCAAGTAAGAGATTGGGAGTTCAGGGTAATTCTGTGCTTTATCCATATTGGATCCCGGCCAGCCACACAGATTGTTTCAATAATTGGTAGCCAACAGACAGGTGGGCGTTGGAACTCTTGGTAATAATCTATCTCTCCAGTGAACACCGGCAACCTGTACATTCGGCGGATGGCCTCAAGAGACGCATCTACCAGGGTATTGCAGACCGTGACAACCCTATAAACAAATTCTGAGCAATCAACATAAAATTCCCGTACTAGCAGCACATTGCCCTCTTCCGGTTTATTAAAGAAGATGTCCAGATGACGCCTCCTCAATTCCTCATAGATACGTGGGCATTCAACTTCCAAGGCATGCCTGTCAATGTGTAGTTCTAGCAACAGTTTCTTGGATGCCTTTGCGTTAAACCTATCTTGAGCCGCTTTGGATACAAACCGAGTGCGGTCAAACTGGTCTGCACTAGCCTGAGCTCGAGCTCTGGATGAGCCTCCTGGTCCACTAGTGGAGAAACCTGTGGCCCGTCTTTTTCTTGACCGATGCATTGTACCTGACAAAACAAGGGCTACTATTAGTGAGGGTTTGAGTTGTGTGAACCCGGGGTGGTTACTCAGACTTCACCACCACCATGGTCACATTGCCCATTACAGCTCAATTGGGACAATTTCACAAGCACCTGGTGTGCATAGAACTACAATTTAACACATCTATCCCATGGAAGTATAAGCTCTCCCCCAAAATCAACCATTATCACTTCATAACTCCACCTTACTACAATTAACTTCACACAACAATACCATGACCTTCTCTACAATAATTTACACATTGCCCACTAAAAAACAAAGAAAAGAAAACCAAAAATCTAACTATAGATACTACAACAATTCAAGCATTAAAATTGCAAAATAGAAAGGTGCAAGAAGAGAGATAGAAAGCATAACATACCTGGTTCTTGTAGAAGTAAAGAGTAATGGAAGGTGGGGAGGAGGGAGGCAGAAGAGTGTGTGTGTGTAGGTGTGGGAAAGAAGTGGGTTTGTGGGAGATGGGAAGAAGAAGAAGGAGAAAAGGGGCGTGGGTTAAGGTTTAGAGTGAGAGTGGAGAAAGTTGGGGGGGGGGGCGTTGAGTTAGAATAGAAAAAGAAGAAAGAGAAAGAAAAGAAAAATAAAATAAAATACAAAGTTAAGTGGACTTACTGGGCGGGCAGATCAGGCGTGTTTCACTGCGGTCGCGCCGCGGTCGCGGTGAAAGGAGGACACCAAAACAGAATACTCACGTTTCACCGCGGTCGCGTCGCGGTCCCACCGCGGTCGCGGTGCCCCAGAGACAAAATACTTCAATTTGCCGCGGTCGCGGTCATAGGCTTCCGAACTATTATATATATATATATATATAAGTATATATAAGGGGGTTAGTTTCATACACATCAAGTACAACATAAAAAAAACAAAAGAAAAAGAAACAAAAGAAAACATGGGTTGCCTCCCACGCAGCGCCTGATTTAACGCCGCGGCACGACGCGGGCTCATATCATCACTCCTCATTTATGTACTGGGGATCTTCCAATGTTATCACCACGCTGTCCCCTTTTTCTTCAGTCATTCTTAGGTAATGTTTCAACCTCTGTCCATTCACTGTGAATTTGTTCGTCCCATCTTCAGATTCGATCTCCACAGCTCCACTTGGGAACATTTTCACCACTCTGAACGGTCCTGACCATCGGGACTTTAACTTACTCGGGAACAACCTCAATCTTGAGTTATATAGCAGCACTAATTCTCTGGGTTTGAAGTTCCGATTCAAAATGTGCTTGTCATGCATCAGTTTCATCCTTTCTTTATATAGTCTAGCACTCTCGAATGCCTGGAATCGGAATTCCTCAAGCTCATGCAACCCATTAACTCTGTTGGTGCCCGCTGTCTCCATGTTTAAGTTCAGTTGCCGCAATGCCCACAGTGCTTTGTGTTCTAGCTCAACCGGAAGGTGGCATGCCTTTCCAAATACCAACCTGTATGGTGACATACCAATTGGAGTTTTGAAGGCTGTGTGGTATGCCCACAATGCATCATCCAGCTTCCTTGCCCAATCAGTTCTTGTTGCATTCACTGTTTTTGAGAGGACACTTTTGATTTTCCTATTGGACACTTCCACCTGCCCGCTTGTTTGTGGGTGGTAGGGTGAGGCTACCTTGTGGCAAACTCCATACTTCTCCAACAAGCGTGCAAACGCTCTATTGCAAAAATGAGAGCCACCATCACTGATTATGGCTCGGGGGGTGCCAAAACGTGTGAAGATGTTTTTCTTGAGGAAACTGGTCACCCCTTTCGCATCATTGGTTGGGAGAGCAACTGCTTCGACCCACTTGGAGACATAGTCAATGGCAACCAGTATATACTTATTACCGTATGAGCTGACGAAAGGCCCCATGAAGTCGATCCCCCACATGTCAAACACTTCCACCTCTTGGATTATGGTCATTTGCATCTCATGACGACGGGAAATGTTGCCCGTCCTTTGACATTCATCACAGCTTTTGACCCAAGCATGGGCATCCTTGAACAATGTAGGCCAATACAGGCCTGATTCCAGCACCTTTGCTGCTGTCCGATTCCTCCAAAGTGACCACCATAAGGCGAAGCATGGAAAGCCTGCAAAACAGAGGGTTGATCTTCCTCGAGGATACACCGCCGGATCATGTTATCAACACATAGTTTAAACAATAGGGGTTCATCCCAATAATACGCATGACAATCACAGAAAAATTTCTTCTTTTGAATTGAGGAGAGGTCATGAGGTACAATACCACATGCTAAGTAATTAGCAATATCAGCATACCATGGTGCCTCCTCCATTGTCATCGCAAGTAATTGCTCATCCGGGAATGTCTCAATGATATCTTCAACCTCTGTTCTCTTCTCTCCCCTTCCAACCTCGAGAGGTGGTCTGCTACTTGATTGTCTGTCCCCTTTCGATCACGAATCTCTAGGTCAAATTCTTGTAGCAACAGAACGCAACGAATCTAGCAGGGCTTTGACTCCTTCTTTCCTATCAAGTACCTAATGGCTGCATGGTCATTATAAACAATAACTTTCGACCCAATAAGATATGACCTGAATTTGTCGAACGCAAACACCACAGCGAGCATTTCCTTTTCTGTGACAGTGTAGTTCAGATGTGCACCACTAAGCGTCCTGCTTGCATAGTAAATTGGGTGCATAATTTTCTCCTTGCACTGCCCCAAAATCGCTCCTATAGCGTAATCACTAGCGTCGCACATCAGTTCGAATGGTTGCTCCCAGTTGGGTGCAACAATGATGGGTGCAGTCACCAATGTGTTCTTCAGCTCCTCAAATGCTAGCCTACAATCATCATAAAACACAAAGTGCTGGCCTTTTTCAAGCAGCTTACATAAGGGGTTAGCAATTTTTGAAAAAATCCTTGATGAACCGCCTGTAGAACCCAGCGTGCCCAAGGAAGCTTCTCACTACTTTCACTGAAGTGGGTGCTGGAGCTTCTCAATCACCTCAACTTTTGCATGGTCTACTTCAATTCCCTTTTTGGACATTCTATGCCCCAACACTATGCCTTCTTGTACCATAATATGGCACTTCTCCTAGTTCAACACCAAATTTGTCTCCACACAGTATTTGAGCACTCTTTTAAGGTTACGAAAACAATCTTCGAATAAATCCCCTACCACGGAGAAATCATCCATAAAAACCTCTATAATATCTTCGACCATGTCGGTGAAAATGGCTAACATACACCGCTGGAATGTGGCCGGTGCATTGCAAAGTCTAAAGGGCATCCTCCGAAAGGAAAAGATGCCATACAGACATGTGAAGGATGTTTTCTCTCTATCTTCCGGGGCTATTGAGATCTGATTGTACCCCGAATATCCGTCCAAGAAACAAAAATGGGATCGCCCAACCTGTCCAACATCTAGTCAATGAAGGGTAAGGGGAAATGGTGTTTTCGGGTGGCTGCGTTTGATTTCTTGTAATCCATGCAAATCCGCCACCCTATGACTGTGTGAGTTGAGATCAACTTGTTCTTCTCGTTTTGTACAAATGTCATTCCACCCTTTTTCGGTACACACTGGACGGGGCTTACCCAATTGCTGTCAGAGATGGGAAAGATGATGCACGCGTCCAGCCACTTGATTACCTCATTTTTCTATACCTCCTTCATATTCGGGTTCAGCCTTCATTGATATTCCCTGGAAGGTTTGTCCCTTCTTCCAGACGAATCTTATGCATGCAGAAGGCCGGGCTGATACCCTTTATGTCTGCCATGGTCCAACCAATGGCGGTTCTGCATTCTTGCAACACCTGCAGTAATTGTTCTACCTGCGCAGCTAGCAAACCAGATGATATAATAACTGGCAAAGTAGAATTGGGACCCAAGAAAGCATACCTGAGGTGGGCTGGAAGCGGTTTCAGCTCCAGCTGTGGTGGTTCCTCTATTGATGGTTTTGCAGGTGGTGTAGCTCTCTTTTCTAACTCAAGGGACTCGAACTGAGGTTCCCTCTTCCAGAATCCTTGGCCTTCGAGTGCCATGACCCACTCTGCCAACCCTTCACCATCCATCTCCTCTAAATTTGTCAAGCAAGCTCCCAATGGATCTTTGGCATTCAGGGTCTCATCGTCTTCATACAGGATCACATCCACAGCTTCCACTAGTGAGCAATTTGCATATTCACTGGGTCTCCTCATGGATTGTTGAACGTTGAATATTACTTCTTCATCATTCAACCTCATTTTTAATTCCCCAGTTTCACAATCAATCAATGCTCTCCCAGTGGCTAAGAATGGCCTCCCCAGAATGATGGGTATCTCCTCATCTACCTGGCAATCCAGAATAACAAAGTCTGCAGGGAATACAAACTTTTCCACTTGTACCAGCACATCATCAAGAATCCTTGTCGGTCTTTTAACCGTGCGGTCAGCCAGTTGCAATAGCATCAAAGTCGGTCTAGCTCTGCCAATGCCCAGTTTTGTATATATCGCCAAAGGCATCAAGTTTATGCTGGCTCCTAAGTCACACAATGCTTTTGCAAAAGCATAACTCCCAATAGTACACGGAATAGTGAAGCTACCTGGATCAGACATCTTTTGAGCCATGGGCCGTGTCACTAGTGCACTGCATGTCTATGTCAGAGTTACTGTGGACAAGTCCTGAAAGTTAAATTTCCGTGACATCAGATCCTTCATCATCTTTGCATAGCCTAGCATTTCCCTCAAAGCATCCATCAGAGGGATATTCAATTGAATCTGTCGAAGCATCTCCATGAATTTACTGTATTGATTTTCTTTTTTTTGTTTTGCCAGTCTCTGAGGGAATGGTGTAGGCATCACTCTTTGTCCACTGCTTGCTGGCTTCTCTTTGTTGAATTTTGTGGCACAAGAGGTACCACCTGTTCTGCAACTTGTTCACTTTCTTTAGCCTTCCCCTTATCAACCTGAGCCTGTTCAACCACCACTTTAGTGAGTTCTGCTGATTCATCTATCTCTACTGGAACTGGAGTGGCTGGTGTAGTCTCTCTTCTGGATTGAGCAACTTCTTGCTCCTTGTCTAAATCTCTCCCATTCCGGAGACTTACTGCCATCAGCTGATTCGGGTTTTGCTCCTTGGGGTTAATTTTTGTGTCGGCTGGCAATGTTCCCTGGGGCGGTTGTTTAAGGCCATAGATAGCTGCCCTAGTTGAGTTTCAATACCCTTAATTGTTGAGTCATGCACTGCCAACTTTTCCTGCATCTTACCATTTGTTCCAATGAGTTGTTGCAGCATACCATGATTTCTACCATGTTGTTGTCCTGTTGCTGTTGAGGTGGCTGGTATGTCAATTGTTGCTGGTGCTGCTGTTGATAGCCCTGTTGTCTCTGATATGGCACCATTTGGCCTTGGGGCCGCATACCTCCCAGTTGTGGCATGTTTGGTCTGTATTGCTGGTTAGGTGTTGGTGCCCATTGTTGTCCTCCTTGCCTCTTACCCCCAAAATTGTTGACATAATTCATATCCTCTCTTAACCCTTGGTTTTTACCTTCTCCACTCCATGAACACATATAAGACTGATTAATGCAAGGTGTACATAGTCCTCCATTTGTTGTGTCAACTATATGCACTTGCTTTGTACCCATCTCATCAATCTTCTTTGTTAGTATACTCATCTGAGTCATGAGTGTGGCTATATTCTCTGCATGTGAGTTATTTGGGTCACGAGGAACTGAATGCACTATTGGTAACAGGCTCGTACCTCTCGTCATCCACCCTGAATTTTGAGCCATCTTGTCAAGAAGGATTTTACACTCTGTAAATGTCTTGCTCAGGAATGCACCCCCAGCTGAAGCATCTACATTGGCTTTTAAATTGTCTGCTAACCCCATGTAAAATCTCTGGCCGAGCATCTGGTCTAGAATACCATTGTGGGGACACTTCACTAGCATCCCTTTAAATCTTTCCCAAGTTTCCTGCAAGGTCTCAGTGGGCTGCTGCTTGTACTGCAATATCTCATCAATCTGTCTTGCAGTCTTGTTGGGTGGTGTTCAGGAACTGCTTGACTAATTCCTCCCAAGTGGCAATGGAATTTATTGGGAGCGTATTCAGCCAAGTCTGAGCTTCCCCAGTCATAGAGAACGGGAACAATAACAGCTTGATGGCTTCTGGGGTCACATTTGGTTGCCCTTGGGTCACACAAATTGACAGAAAATTTTTCATGTTTTGTTGAGGGTCTTCAATGTGTGACCCGGAGAACAATCCCTTATTTTGCAAAAGATGCAGCATGTTGTTGGTAATCTGGAATGTCTCTGCTTGTATTTGGGGCACTGCAATGGCAGTGGCCAGGTTGTCAGATGTTGGCTGTGCCCAATCATAAAGGGCAGCTTCTGGCACAAGAGGTGCCACCACTACTTCGTTTGGCACATCGATGCTTTCCCTGTTGTCCATTTCAATTTCGAGTTGGTGTGTTTGTTGTGATTGTTTGTTCTTCTTGTTGGCACGGTTTAGTGCACGGAATGTTTTCTCGGGGTCTGAGAGTCCTTCAAGCAGTTTACCAGTCCTCGAAGAATTTCTAGGCATACACCTGAATCACATAAGAGTTCAAACGTGAGAATTTCAATGCAAAATTATTTAACACCGTAGAAAATTGATCTAAACTAATACTTCTATCACTACTTCTAAGTTGCAATAAATAACACCGTTAATTCCCCGGCAACGGCGCCAAAATTTGGTCACGCCCAACTATGCCTTATAAAAGACAAAGCGGTCGTTGCAAATATAATCTGGTTTTTCAAGTCCGGAGTCGAATCCTCAAGGAACTAACCTATCTATTACAACTCTTAGTGATGCTAGTACAAGTTCAAAACAATTTCCAGATGCAAGATTTTTATCAATAAACAGTGAGATTTGTTTAATTAATGTAAAAGGATATTAAAACTAACGATATTCTAAATTAAAGATAATTCAATGGTAAAAAGATTTAGGGTATTGATTTCCCCAATTGCTAGCTTAATTCTTAACTCTTTTGCTATAATCTCGCTGTGATACTCTATGAGGATTGTGAGCAATGGGTTACCGCAATTATCTCTCGATCAACTACGATAATTTACTAGAGCATTCTCTCGAACTATTCTAGCTGATAATTTATGCAGCTCTGAATTATCCCACCAAAGTTTCGTTATCTCTAACCCCACTTTTAAATTCAAGTAATGAATCTCTTCAAGTATCCAAAAGTGGTGTTGTTCAACAACAATCTAACCTAGTATTCTTTCTCAAGAAACACAAGGCAATTAGACACGATTAATCGAGGGCCCATTCAATTAATCACCATACAAAACATAGTTGAAAAATCATATAATAAACTCGGCTCGATTATAACAAAATTGAGTCAAAACTTCATCTAACAATTGGTTCCATCAACCCTAGATTAAATGTTTAGCTACTCATGGGAAAAGAAGATAAAAACATAAAATAATTCATAGTTCACAAAATAATGATAAAAAGAAGAAGAATGAAAAACTCTAATGGTGTCTTGATCTTCTCACACTTGTTCGTGCCTCCAATTGAGTCTAAAAACAAGTTTCACCTTGACTTGGGCGAGTTTGTTGAGTTTATATAGGGTTAGGATAAGTTTCCCACGTTTTACACTTTAGCCCTTAAACTTCTTGGCTTCCTCCAGATCGACCGCGGTCGCAGGACAACCGCGGCGCGATCGCGGTGATTTACAACCATTATGTTTTCCGCTTTCTTCCACCGCATTCCAGCCGCGGCCCGATCGCGGTCGCAGTGGGCTGTTGCTTAGCTTTTCTTCGCCTTTTCTTGCTCGTTTTCATCCGGGCTCTTCTCGATTGGCCTTGTATCTTTATTTTTGACCCCAAAACACTCTATATCCTCCTCCTAACTCGGAGTAGCTCCTGCAAAGCATAAAACCTCAATTAAAGTATTTTATTATCATTTAGCACTTAAATCATCAATAAGGTGTGGTTATTTTAGAGCATAAATAGCATCTACATCGCATAATATAGGCTACTATCACCAAACATCAGTAGTTTTAACAAATTGAATTTGTTTCAAATAATTTGTTGCGTTACAAAAAAAAGGAAAGTTTATAAACTTACCCTTAGTGCTCCCTTTAGTAAATTTTTAATTAAGTGAGACGTTTAGAAAAGATCATATAAAAGTTAGTCTAGACAAAAATTATTGTGATTGACAAATGCAGTAGTTTGTAGTCTCCAAAAGAAACGCCAAACTTTATTGACTCATTCTTTAGTGGAACTCAACAAAGATCATGACTAGGTATTGACACTCATTTTGATTCGGCAAATCCTTAGATTGTGATTTCTGTGTTGCTAGTGATGGTAATCCTAGGTTTAGAGGACAATGCACATGCCAATTTCGAGAAGCCAAAGGTTTCCAAATTCATTGGCTAAGAATGCATAGGACCTAATATAATAATAATTCGTGGTATTTTTACGTGTAGGAACCATCCGAAGGTAATGTAGGACGAAGGTTTGTGATTTGAAGCAAAAAAGGGGCGAAATGGAAAAAATGCCACAAAGCAGCGCCTTGGGTAGCGTGGGGCGCTACCCATGGCGCAAAAATCAGACCATATAATTTCCCAGCGCCAGGGCTAGCGCCCTACGCTACTCTAAGCGCTGGGTGATGGGAAGTCTTCTTTTTCGCGCGGGACTAAGTTATTTCGTCTCTACACACTCTGAACTCGTATAAAAGGGGTCCTAAGCCTATTTTGGAGGGAGGGGGAACGTTTTAGAGAGGAACTTTTTACCAAGGGAGAGCACGGAGCCGCCGTGAAGGCAGGGTTTTATCGTTTCTTCCACCGAACTTAGTAATTCTTATGTTTATTTGTATGATTTGTTGTTTGACTACCATGTCTATATATGTGGAGCCAAATTTCACGTTCTAGGGTGATGGTTCTTTCATGAGTATTGTTATTTGGATATTGATTTTGATTTCTTAATTTATCGTACTGATTTATTTATTCAATCATGCGCTTAATTATTTGATTGCTTGATCACCAACTAAATACTATCTACGAATCTAGAGTTGAACTTGAAAGTGGGAATTCTTGATTGCATATAGGATTGAGTAGAGTAAGTTCTTGAACTCGGGCATCGGAGAATAGATTCGCGATAAGGATAGAAATATATTAATTGCCTTGCTTGGTTACTATTCGGGGATTATAAATGCATTCTTGTTGGTTCTGCCTCTATAGACATATATGTATTAGGTTAATTTGAATAGACGAGTAAGAACTAGATAGATTCTTATGAGTAATATTAATCCCATCAACCAATAAATCAGATAAATTAATTAGTTAATTCAAGTGAAGAATACAATAGGATTGTTAGATAGCTCATATCCGTAGATCATTTTCATTGCATTGATAACACAAAAATCAACTCGGCCTTTGTTCAGAGTTCACTATTTATTTTTCTTTATTTTAATTAGTTTAGAATCAAATACTTCTCCGTTTAATTCTTGTTTAGATAATTAGGCTAGTCTAGTTTAGTTAATAGTTAATCACAAGTCCTCGTGGGTTCGACATCCGACTTTTAGTCACTTTATTACTTGACGATGCGTATATTTGCGTGTGCGTTTGACCGCAACATAGACACCGTACGGAGTTTGTAGTCTCTCCAAGAAATATGCCAAACTTTATTTCATTCTTTAGTGGGACTAACAAAGATCATGACTAGGTCCTTGACACTCTTTTTGATTCGGCAAATCCTTGATTGTGATTTATGTGTTTTTAGTGATGGTAATCCTAGGTTTAGAGGACAATGCACATGCCAATTTCGATAAGCCAAATTCATTGGCTAAGCATGCAAAGGACCTAAATGCAATTTGACACTAAATGATCTCTCAAATTTGATAAAATGATGTGAGATATTAGATTATCTCACGTCTAGATCTTATGACTGACATAATTATATCATAACTTTGTTGTAATCGAATGGGTATAATGGTCTCATTGGCTAAAGTATGATCTTATGTCTAGATCTTCTTTAGGATTAATGGTCTTATCAAGATTAAATACACATCTCTCCTATGTGTTCAGTTTGACTAATCTCCCATATGCTTGGGCAAAACTTAAATCCTTATTATAAATAATATTTTGACAAATTAAGATCTTTCTACTACTCCTTTCATGTCATCTGTGACAGATTAAGGTCGAGGCTTAATATTCCCTAAGGCCCCTGTGGTCATAAAAAAATTTACTTTTTTTGGGAAATTTTTACTTTTTTCGAAATCGGTGTTTGGCCATGAAAATTTCAAATTTCACTTGAAGTTGAATTTTAGAATTTTTCAAAAATTTAACAAACTCCAAAAAGTTGTTTTTGAAAATTTTACTTCAAGTCATTCACAAAAATTCAAAAACAGTTCCAAATTGTATTCATATCCAAATATAATTCTAATTTTCAAGTATCATTTTAATTTGATTTTTTTTTTTTTTACTTTTTTTCCGGATTTTTACAATTCTTATGTTGAGACGCCCACTTTATAATAATTTGTGGGCGAATGTTCTTACTTTGTTTTAGGCAGGAGAATGTACATAAGACAATACGAACAGATGTACATTGTTCTTTGTAAAGACAACAAGCCATTAGCATTCTTACAATAAAGGAATAATAAGAATATGATTAAAGAAATATGTAAAAGATCTTCTAAATCAATTCGTTTAACTCTTCTCTAGTAGATAGTGCTTTCCAGACATTTTATATAAATGTTTCTTTAGCAATATGAATGCAGTGGAACCATAAAATATTTCATCACATGTTACCGTAGCACCTTCCTTTTCCAACGCCTTCAGATTTTGTAAAAGATTTTTATTCTACTAATGATTACTTTGTAATTGGATAATGATTAGTTTAGTTAAGTTTGATTTAGATCTTGGGAAGACTATGTCATGCCTTACTTAATAAATTACTGTCAATAGAATTTATTATATATGGTTTCGAAAATTAATTTGGATGAAATAAGAGATAAATTCTGGATAGTTGGAACCAAAAGCTGTGTCAAAGCAATTAGAAAAAATTGTTTGGTTGGAGGGATTAAAAAGTATAATCGTTGTAGAAAAATCCCGTATTATACATTTCCTTTTTTTTTTTTTTTGGTTGCACTTTATATTTCTGATATAAGAATTATCCAAATAACTTACACCTCAATTGGGTATTATATTAGGCTTGATACAACATGTGATAGGTTATTTCAGTATTAGCAATATGAGTAATATTAATTTATGTATAAACAATATTTACATTATAATATAATGCATGTATATATAACTAGCCCATTAGCCAAAATGACCCTTGGGGTTGTTTGACTAACTGTTGAGTTATGCGGCCATTATAACGAAATAATTATTTATGTGGTGAATAATAATGTAATTTTTCCATTTTTTTTTCTTTGTGAAATCGACCAAATTCAGTTGTTTTGTTTTGCACCAAACAACAACAACAATAACCCAGTGAAATCCCACTAGTGGGGTCTGGGGAGGGTAGTGAGTACGCAGACCTTACCCCTACTCCGAAGGGATAGAGAGGCTGTTTCTGAAAGACCCTCGGCTCAAGAGAACAAAAAGACAAAGGTAGAGAATGTTAGTATCATCACATAAATCATAAGAAAAATAGGAACAACATGAAATCTGGAAGAAAGATGCAAAGCAAAATCGATAGGTAGTAAATATGTCCTGCACTGAAAATACAGCATTGACACTAGCTATCTTAGACAAAAACCCTACCAGACTAGTCTCACAGAGGTATTAGTAAGGCAAGACTCAACTACCTCCTAACCTAAAACCTTAATGCTCGACCTCCACAACTTACTATCAAGTGTCATGTCCCCGGAAATCTGAAGGCTTGCCATATCATATCTGATCACCTCTCCCCAATATTTCTTAGGCCGCCCTCTACCTCTTCTCGTTCCCTCCACAACTAGCCGCTCACACCTCCTTACCGGAGCATCTGGGCTTCTCCTCTGAATATGCCCGAACCATCTGAGTCTTGCTTCCCGCATCTTGTCATCAATTGGAGCTACGTGCACCTTCTCCCGAATATCATCATTCCTAATCTTATCCATCCTAGTGTGCCCGCACATCCACCTTAACATCCTCATTTCTGCTACTTTCATCTTCTGGATATGTGAGTTCTTAACAGGCCAACACTCAGCCCCATACATCATTGCCGGTCAAACCACCGCTTTATAGAACTTACCTTTGAGAATCGGTGGCACTCTCTTATCACACAGGACTCCAAACGCTAACCTCCACTTCATCCATCCTACCCCAATACGATGCGTGACATCCTCGTCGATCCCCCCCCCTCCCCCCCCCCGGATAACTGACCCAAGGTACTTGAAGCTGCCTCTACTTGGGATGACCTGTGATTCAAGCCTCACATCCACGCCCACTTCCCCCGGCTCAGCACTGAACTTACACTCCAGGTATTCCGTCTTCGTCCTGCTCAGCTTGAAACCCTTAGACTCAAGAGCCTGTCTCCAAGCCTCCAGCCTCTCGTTAAGTCCGGCTCGCGACTCATCAATCAGAACTATGTCATCAGCGAATAGCATACACCATGGCACCTCCCCTTGAATATGGTGCGTCAACGTGTCCATCACTAAGGCGAATAAGAACGGACTGAGTGCAGAACCTTGGTGTAACCCCATTACGATCGGAAAATGGTCAGAGTCTCCTCCTACTATCCTCACCCGAGTCTTAGCCCCATCGTACATGTCCTTAATCGCCATAATGTACGGGACAGGCACACCTTTTGCCTCCAAGCATCTCCAGAGAACTTCTCTAGGAACCTTGTCATACGCTTTCTCTAGGTCAATAAACACCATGTGCAGATCCTTCTTCCTCTCTCTATACAATTCCACCAACCTCCGGACAAGGTGCATAGCTTCTGTAGTAGAACGACCCGGCATGAATCCGAACTGGTTTTCGGATATAGACACTGACATCCTCACCCTCGCTTCAACCACCCTCTCCCACACCTTCATGGTATGATTTAGTAATTTAATACCCCTATAGTTGTTACAACTCTTGATATCACCTTTGTTCTTATACAATGGAACTACCGTACTCCACCTCCACTCCTCCGGCATCCTCTTTGCCTCAAAAATAACATTAAACAACCCAGTCAACCACTCCAATCCTGCTCTCCCCACACCCTTCCAAAATTCCATCGGAATCTCGTCTGGCCCGGTCGCTCTACCCCTACTCATCTTACGCATAGCTCCTACGACCTCCTCAACCTTGATACACCTGCAGTGCCCAAAGTCACGGTGACTCTCGGATTGTTCCAATTCGCCTAGCACAATATCCCGATCCCCTTCTTCGTTCAGAAGTTTATGAAAGTAAGTCTGTCATCTTATCTTAATTTGCGCATCATCCATCAATACTCTACCATCTCCATCCTTGACGCATCTCACTTGATCCAAATCCCTAGCCTTCCTCTCTCTCAACTTGGCCAGCCGGAATAACTTCTGCTCCCCGCCTTTTTTCCCAGTTCCTCGTACATATGACCATAAACCGCAGTCTTAGCCTACGTAACCGCCATCTTTGATTCCTTCCTAGCTACCCTATACCTCTCCACGTACGCTCGCCTCTCCTCCTCACCTATGCTCCCCACTAACTTCAGGTACGCCGCCTTCTTCGCTTCCACTTTACCTTGGACCACTTCATTCCACCACCAGTCTCCTCTGTGCCCACCAGAGATGCCCGTCGAGATCCCTAACACCTCTCTCGCAGCCTTTCTTATGCATTCGGATGTCGCTGACCACATAGTGCTCGCGTCACCACTACTCTTCCAAGCTCCCATAGCCGACAACCGCCCCTCCAACTCCTGGGCGTTATCCTTAGTTAAGGCTCCCCACCTGATTCTCGGTCTTCCTCGAGCAGACCTCTTCCTCCTCTTGAACATAATACCAATGTCCATCACCAATAGTCTATGCTTTGGCACGAGTATCTCACCCGGAATCACCTTGCAATCCTTGCACAACCCTCTGTCACACCTCCTGAGGAGGAGATAGTCAATCTGGGTCTTCGCCACAGCAGTTTGAAAAGTAACCAAATGCACCAAAATGTGAAGAAATTATTTTTTCCGACTCATCCGGTCGGTATTGCGTGCTGGAAAGTTTAGTTTTTAAGAAATCGACCAACTTAAGTCGGTTTTTCATTTAAAATAAATTAAAATTAATATTTAGAAAACTGTTTGAAATCGATCAATTTTTTGGCCAACTAATCGATACATTTCGATCGGTAATTTTATTTTTTAATAAAATTGAACGAACCGGTCAGTTATTTTCGTACAAAAATGCGATTAATAATGAGTATAAATAAAAAAAATTAAAGTTTTAAACCAATAAGCACCAATGGTCTAGTGGTTGAAGTATCATGCCACGGTGCAAACCTTGGTTCGATTCTTATATGGTGTATTTTTTAATTGCATAATTTTAAAACATTGATCAATTTTGGTTAGTTCTTTATTCTTTTGCTTCATACTAGAATTTTCTGGCCCGTCCAATTCAGTCAATTTTTGGTTGGTAATAATTAAGAATTAAGCTGCATTCGCTCATTTTTTTTTTTTGGTTGAAAATTAACTATTTTTAGTAGTGTCTATGAGTAAATATTAGAGAAAATTTTCATAAAGCACTATCTTTTAGTGGTAATTAGCTATCTATAGATACCATTTGCTATATTACGGATTGTAGATACGTTTTCTGTTGTTATAAGATGTATTAGATGTATTTAAGCTACTGTATTCCTGAATAAAGTAGCAAAAATAGGCGTGAATCAGGGAAGTCCAGCTAATCAGTTGTTGTATTCGAGTGTATTCGACTGTATTCATGGCGTGAAACATGGTATTACAGTTGGACAGATTATTGTATTCGATTGTATTCGACTGTATTCACGGCGTGAAACAGGGGATTACACTATTTTTAAACGGAAAGTGAATCAATTAACATAATAGACTCCTAATATAACTCAACAAACTCAATTATAACACACAGAATTTGTATTTCCAGTTATAAAAAAGATTCTCAATCGAAAAACACCCCAAAAACATAGGAATCTTCAGAGAAATTATATAATAAATTTGAATACATAAATTATATTAATTTAAAAAATATATGAATACATTAATGGAATATAGCGAGATAGTGAATACAATAAAATATATGAAATACAACCGAGATACACTGAAATACAATGGAAAAAAAAGACAATGAATACAACGAAATACATTAAAATACACTTTAAAAAAAAGTAACAGAATCTTCAAGTTGCTCAGCCCCAAACTCCATCGTCTTTGTTCAAGAACAACCCTAATGTCGTCTCGTCGAGAGGGCCGCGATTCTGATTCGAAACTCTCAAAATCCGATGCATAATTACAGAGGCCAGTGGGTAGAAGACGACTCCTTACCCAATCAAAAGACAAACATAGGCTAGCGAAAGGTAATGAATCTAAGGAAGAGAATAACCACCATAGTGAAGCATCGCCGAATTCTGTAGAATCAATTGGACTTGAATACCTGGAAAACATCCAATATTTGGTCGACTGCCTACTCTATCAAAATCAATCAATGTGGATAGATTACTTAGAGCCCATAACTGTAGAATAATACCGCAAAGAAAGAGACGTGGAAAAACAAAATATAGAATGAGAGAGAAAAATAATACAAAGAGTATTTTATGGCTTAAGGGTAGGAGGTAACCATAAATATATATTTGGCTATAAAAATTAAAAGGTAACTATGGAATATAATTTTTTAAAAGGGTATTTATTTAAAATAAATAAGGTATCAACCTTTGCTATGGGGGGTAAAAATTCCTAAATATTATGCATTGAATTATTATGTAGGGATTTCCTAATCTAAGGACATCATTATTTTTTATAAACTTGTCCATATCTTGCTAATACTCATATGCTTGTTTCACATTTTATCCCATATAAATTAATACATAAATTTTCACACGTTATAAGAGACAACGTTACTCCCTATGTCCTAATTTGTTTGATGCATTTCTGTGATGACCTAAAGGGTCATCTTCTATTTTAGAATCCGATTCTGTGTTCCGAGGCCATGAAAACCTCATTTTATCTCTCCTCGATTTGTGTGCGCAGTCCGGACGTGTCTCCGGAAAGCCCTTATGTGAAAAATTTATGAAATGATAATTTTTGACTTAAAAGGATAATTTTTGTTGACTTCGGTCAACGTTTTGGGTAAACGGGCCCGGACCCGTATTTCGACGGTCCCGGAGGGTCCGTAGAAAATATAGGACCTGAGCGTATGCCCGAAATCGAATTCCGAGGTCCCTAGTCTGAGAAATGAATTTTTGAAGGAAATTGATAAGACTGAAAATGTAATGATTTAAAGGATTTGATCTTGTTGGTATCGGGCCCGTATTTTTGTTCCAGAGCCCGGTACAGGTCCGTTATGATATTTAAACCTCATATGTGAAATTTGGTGAAAAACGGAATTGATTTGACGTGATTCGGACCTTTGGTTGAGAAAATAGAAGTTTTGAAACTATCTTAAAAATTTCACGCAATTTGGTACTAAATTCATAGTTCTAGGTGTTATTTTGGCTATTTGATTGCATGAGCAAGTTTCGTATGATGTTTTAAGACTTTTATGCATGTTTGGTTTGGAGCCCCGAGGGCTCGGGTGAGTTTTGGATAGGCTACGGAGTGATTTTGGAACTTAGAAATTGCTGGTGTAACTGGTGTCTGTTGCAGGCCTCTGATCTCACAATTGCGAGATCAGGCTTTGCAAATGCGAGCAAAGCAGGCATGACAATTGCGAGGTATTTATCGCAATTGTGAAGAAGGCCTGGGCCAGCAGAGTTCGCAAATGCGATCTTCTACCCGCATTGGCGAGGAGCAGTGTTCACAAATGCGACACTTTCTTCACATTTGTGAAGGCAGCAGCTCTGTGAAGGGCTTCGCATTTGCGAGCTTCGCATTTTCAAAGTGATGCGAAGCTCAGAAATGCGAAGCTCAGGTCGCAATTGCGACATTTGCAACTGAGTAAAAGGGTCTTAGACGGGATTTTTCATTCATTCTCCCATTTTTCAAAACTTTAACTTCAAGAGCCAATTTCCTAGGGCAAGTTCATTCCCAAATCATAGGTAAATGATTCTTAATTCATTTCTTACAATCTATTTCATCTTTTTACAAAATTTCATCCTAGAGTCTAAGGTTTTTCATGGTGGAATTGGGTGTTTTGGGGTAGAACTTAGGAATATCGAAATTTGCGGATTTAGACCTCAAATTGAGGTCCGATTCCAAAACCAATTGTACATCTGATCTCGGGGGTGAATGGGTAATCGGATTTTGGTCCGAATTGTGGATTTTGACCAAGCGGGCCCAGGGTCTATTTTTGACTTTTTGGGGAAAATATGTGACGACCCAAAGGGGTCATCACTTGTTTTCTTATTCATTCTGTGCTTCCGAGGCCTTGAAAACCTCATTTAGGGTTGCCTCGATTTGCGTGCGCAGTCCGGGCGCGTAGCCGTAAAGCTTAAATATGAAATTCCGTGAAAAATGCATTTTGATATTAAAATGAATAAATTTGACTCTGGTCAACATTTTGGGTAAACGGACCCGGACCCGTGATTTGACGGTCCCGGAGGGTCCGTAGAAAAATATGGGACTCGGGCATATGCCCGGAATCAAATTTCGAGGTCCCAAGCCCGAGAAATGAATTTTTGAGTAAAATTATTTTTCTGAAATTATTAAGGAAAATTGAAATGAAAATCGATTAGAACGTGTTGGTATCGGGCCCGTATTTTGGTTCCGGCGCCCGGTACAGGTCTTATATGTGATTTAAGATATTTCTGCAAAATTTGGTTGAAATCGGACGTCGTTTGACGTGTTTCGGACTATAAGTTCTAAATTTGAAAATTTATGAAGTTTGAAGAAAAACTATTCGTTTTGAGGCTTGATTCATTGTTTTTGATGTTATTTTGGCGATTTGATCGCACGGTTGAGTTCGTAGGATGTTGTTGAGTCAGTGTGTGTGATTGGTTAGGAGCCCCGGGGGCTCGGGAGTGTTTTCGGAGGTGTTCGGGGTGGTTTTGAACTTAGAAAAAGTTGCAGAAAAATAGGCTCCAGCTGTTGCAGAAAAACCTTCTTCGCGATCGCGGAGCATCACCCGCGTTCGCGATGCCTTTGATTTTCTTCCTTCGCGATCGCGTATCTCTTCACGCGTTCGCATAAGCCAAGCTTGGGACCCCAGTAATTTCCTCTTCGCGTTCGCATTCACATGTTCGCGAACGCGTAGCCTTGTAGCCTTCTTCATCGCGTTCGCGTGGGCCTTCACGCGTTCGCATAGACCTAAATCCTGGACCCAGCCTTTTCTCTTCGCGTTCGCGTCCTCCCCAATCGCGAACGCGATGCTCAGTTAGGTCAACCCTTCGCGAACGCAGCTCCCTTCCCGCGAACGCGAAGGGCAAATTTTGCCCAGTTAAATGTTAATTTTCAGAAACAATAGCTACGGGATTCCTTCAAAAATACACGAACTCCCTTCTTCTCCAAGCACTTAGACGTCCATTGAAGCCTCCTTTCTTCAAGACCACTTAGGTTAGTAAATTCCAACTTGTTTTCTTCATTTTCCATCATTATTAATCAAACTCCAAGGCTTAAATCATGTAATTTAAGGTGTAAATTGGGAGAAATGGGTAGAACTAGGGCTTTTCAATTTTCTTTGATTTAGACCTCGTTTTGGGGTCGAATTTGAAAACAAATTGTATATTCGGGCTCGTGGGGGAATGGGTGACATGGAATTGGTTCGAACCTCGGGTTTTGACCAAGCGGGCCCGGGGTCGATTTTGGAATTTTTGGGAGAAAGCTTAGAAATTCATATTTAGGCATTGGGTTTAGTTTGTTTAGCTATTATTAATATTGTAAAGTTATTATTTCATAGATTTGCCCGAGTTGGAGCCGAATTCGAGGGGTAAAGCTATACTAGAGGCTTGAGTTGAGTTTGGAGCATTCGAGGTAAGTGTTTGGTCTAACCCTAGCTTGAGGGAATAGGAGTAGAGTCTTATCTGTTAATTGCTATTTGTCGAGTACGGTGTATAGGCATGGTGACGAGTATCTATACATTGGTGTCGAGCACGACCGTGAGTCCTAATTTGCTAAATTGTCGAATTGGTAATTGTTATTTATGAGGAACTGGTTAGAAATCTTTAACATTGAGCCACTAATTGTTGACACTAAGTGTGGATTTAATTATATTAAGTAGAGATTAAATGAGTTTGGTTATAGCTGGATCCCCCTTGCCGGGATGGTTTATTATATTATCTTGTTCCATTGCCGGGATAGCTTATTATAACATCTTTCTCCCTTGCCGGGATTATATTGTATATTGTGCTGTATGAAATGGGATCGTGTGGCACGCCGACCACGAGATATAATGAAATGGGATCGTGTAGCACGCCGACCACGAGATATTATAAAATGGGATCGAGTGGTACGCCTACCACGTGATATTATGAAATGGGATCGAGTGGTACGCCTACCACGTGATATTATGAAATGGGATCGAGTGGTACGCCTACCACGTGATATTATGAAATGGGATCGAGTGGTACATCTACCACGTGATATTATGAAATGGGATCGAGTGGTACGCCTACCACGTGATATGATGAATTGGGATCGTGTTGCACGCCTGCAACGAGAGAAAATTGAAACAAGTGAAAGTGGTTTGTTTTCCCTTATTCTGTGTTAGAAGAGATCAGATGTAATTTCTTTTGTTATCCCTGATATTCGGTTTTATCTGCTACCCCATAAGTATGTTCCCCCTCCCAGCTTTAATTGTTTACTTTCCGCTATTACTTTGTGGTACTTGTATATATATATATATATATCTGCACAGGTTTATCTGGTAGTCTGATCTAGCCTCGTCACTACTTCGCCGGGGTTAGGCTTGGCACTTACCAGTACATGGGGTCGGTTGTGCTGATGCTACACTCTGTGCATCTTTTTGCACAGATCCAGGTGTTGGAGCAGCATTTGAGTAGCAGTAGCATTCTGGGAGCGAGCCTTCAGTCCGGAGATTTCCGAGGTAGCTTGCTGGCGTCCGCAGGCCCGGAGTCCCTTTCTATTTTACTCAGTTTGTTATCATTGTACCGAAACAGACAGTCTTATGTTTCATTCAAACCTTGTATTTAGTATTCTGTAGAAGTTCGTGAGTATTGTGACACCAGTCTTGGGTAGAGGATTAGTTAAATTTCCGCATTTCTTTCAGTTAACTATATTTGAGACTTTCGTTTTATTATTAAATGTTTCATTATTTCTAATATTGTCGTGTTCCGTTAAAGGAGGTAATTGATAATTGGCTTGCCTAGCTCCTATTAGTAGGCGCCATCACGACTCCCGAGGATGGGAAATCCGGGTCGTGACAAAATATTTGGGAAATCTATTTTTATGCATTGGAATTGATTTTTTTTAGCGGTAATTAATGTTATTAAGTTAATTATAACTAGATACGAGTGCATTGGAGGTGGAATCGAGAGTAAAGCAGTATTTGAGCTTTGAAATACTCGTTGGCTTGAGGTAAGTATTTGGTCTAACCTTGACTCGAGGGATTAGGGATCCCCGACTTACTTGCTATGTGAAATTCCATGTGTGTGGCGTATAGGTGTGGTGACGAGCACCTATGCGTCGCCAACTTACCTGTTTAGCCTGTTCCCTTCCCCGTTTCCTAATATATATTGCTTTCCTGTCTTAATTGCTACTTGCTTATTGATGCTTCCATGTCTAATTGCTTCTTGTTAAATGTTGTTTCTCTATTGATGTTATTAATTATTTCGTAGTTTCATTATATCGCACTGTTGGTTTACGTTGGTTTATTGGTGCTTCATGGTACACTTTGGTTGGTCTCGCTGTGTAGTATTAACTGATGAAGTTTCATAGTTGTAGTGATATTCCGTTGTTTTGGTTTGAGGTATAAATGTTGTGGAGGAATTGAGTTAACTTGTGAAATACTCGTTCTTATTTTATGATTGGTACTGATGTGGTGGGATCGGGTTGCACGCTGCAACAAGAGGAATAAGGGTGAAATGTGATTGTCTGGTGGGATCGGGTTGCGCGCCGCAACAAGGAGTAATAAGGGTGGACAGGTGGGATCGGATTGCACGCCGCAACAGGAGGAATAAGGGTGATATATTGAGGAGTAATAAGGGTGGACTGGTAGGATCGGTTTGCACGCCGCAACAAGGAGTAATAAGGGGGAATGTTCATTTTGTTATTGATTATATGGTGGGATCGGGATGCGCACCGCATCAATTGTTATTTAGGTATTCTTCTTCTGCTGAGTTTCATTGTTGTGGTGTTGAAACTCTCTTAAGGATTGGTTATAGCTGAGTATTGGTAAAAAAGACTGGGTTCCGTATTTATTTAATGCAAGTTTTTGTCCTATTTCATTCCGTATTTTCTTCTTGCTTTATTATAAACTGTTGCAGGATATATTATTATGCCCTGCCGTAGTCTCGTCACTACTTCGTCGAGGTTAAGCTCGGCACTTACCAGTACATGGGGTCGGCTGTACTGATTTGCACTTTCTGTGCCGATTTCGGAGCTAGTAGTGGCTGATTGAGAGGTCGGTTGCTGATACTTCAGTCAGGAGACCCAAGGTAGTCCTGCAGGCATCCGCAGGCCCTGGCGTCCCCTCCTACATTCTATATCTCTGTTTTATTTACTTTCGAGACAGATGTATTCTTTTCTTTCAGACCAGTATTTGTAGTAATCTGTAGAAAGTTCGTGAGTTGTGACACCAGTTTCTGGGTGGTGACTGTTTCGGTTTTTCTGTTAATAGTATAAAGATGATCAGTTAATTGTGTATTTCCGAGTTTAATTCTGTTGATTTAGCTTTGTTTAGTTTTAATTATAACAAGTAAAGGAAAAAGGTGATTATAACTCTAAAGTTGGCTTGCCTAGCGAGTGCGATGTTAGGCGCCATCACGGTCCCGACAGTGGGAAATTCGGGTCGTGACAATTTCAGATTTTGAGAATCGAACTTCTCAATTTTGATCGCGAATTTAGGTATATAATTTTAAGTTATTTTTTAAATAAAATTTACATATTTGAAGAATATATTAAAAAAAAAATTACAATTTACAACAAGTAATAATAAAAAATATTTAAAACGGCATATGAAAAATTCGTGTTAACTCTCGAAATTTGAAATGTATCAAATAATTTGGAAAAGAGGGAATACTAATTATGTGAGATATTATACGAGAAATTAAAGGTTGCATAAGTAATAAAGTATTAAAAATGTCCGTGTACTTCAGGCGAAACGACCAATGGTTTCAATGAGACTCTCTTTCCATCTGAAATCTACGGAAAGCAAATTTATCAACTATCACTTTCATCCTCTTTCCCCCCCTGCCCCTTAAACTCTTTCTCAATGGTCGTTGAAAGGGTTTCAGTTGCAGAGTTGCAGCGTGAAGTGGACCACAATCTACGAAGCCCAAAAAGAAACGACCAATGGTTTAATTTGATCTGATTGCTGCAAATGTTCTGATTGAATTAGAATGACAAAGCTATGACAATCTTATCATATATGACGACACTTCATCTCATATATTCTCTTAATTAATATTATACACATAGTATTTTACTTAACAACACAAGAAAAGAAATACGTTTCTCATATGTTCCTCAATATTCTAAAATGGCATTTTAATGGGTTATGTTAGTACAGAAAAGCATCCCTTTTTTTTAAACCAATTCTTACGAGGTAGGGGTAAGGTTTGCGTACACACTGTCCTCCCCAGACTCACGATGTGGGATAATACTGGGTATGTTGTTGTTGTTGTACTTTTTTTCTTTTTAATCTATCCCAATTATCCTATTTATGTTTTTCTAATCGCTAAATGTTGTTACCTGCACTTTCGTTTCTCGTCGTATGGTTGATGTTTTCGAGACTTCTATATGTTCACATTAGCTTTATTCAAAATTCTATATCCTTAAACAGCAATTATCAAATAAACTACTATCTTAGTACTCTTCCTGTTTCAATTAATGTATCATATTTATTGCCTGTTTAGCCAAGTTTCAATAAGCCAAAAGCGATATTCTAAAAGTATTTTTGGTGGGAAGTAATTTGCGTTTGACTAATTAATTTAGAAAACACTTCTGAACAACAATTTAGTATTTGGTCAAGCTGTTAAAAAGGTGTATTTTTCTCAAAAGTACTTGTGCGGAAAAACTACTTTTTTCTGCTTATCCAAAACTGTTTATGCTTCTATCCAAAAACACTTTTTTTTTTCTAAAAGCTTGGCAAAATATATTAACTTTGAAAAAAATAGTACTAGTTTTTTGAAGAAAAAAAAATACTTTTGGCTTTGGAAAAGCTTGGCCAAACAGGTTATTATTCTTTGTTCAACAAAGAATGATATATTTTCTTCATTAAAAATAATTTATTTTTAATGAGATAATTTATGCTCATGCTAATACATATAATTTGTTTTAGATCACAAATTTAAAAAAAAAAAAAAAACTTTTTCCTCTTAAACTTAATGACAATCAAATATTGCCACATTAATTAAGAGGGAAGAAGTAAAGGGTGAGTCAACGGAGGGTTCCGGAACAAAAATGTGGTTCTTTAGGACTCAAAACACTTTTTAAGTGTAAAAAGAAATTTACATTTCTATATAAAATGCGGTTATAAACCGCGTTATACCTTAACGCCCGTTTGGGACGTTACGGTAAAACGCTGTACATAACTGCGTTTTATATAAAACGTGGTAACAAACCGCGATTTACATAGTAGCTGAAAAGACAAGTATATAAAGCGCGGTTCATTACCGCGTTTTATATAAAGCGCGGTAATGAATCACGTTTTGTATACATTAATAATAAATTCCTTCCCTTTTCCCCACGTTTCTGATCGATCCCTTCCCCTTCGTATTAAAATAACAGCAGTCCCCTCCCCCCCCCTTAACGTCCCAAAAAAGCTCGTGTGGACCCACCCCGTCCGTAAAAATCGATATTGTTGGTGTCCACATCAATCCTCGCCAAAGCCTTCTATTGGTGTGGGTTGGCTTTGTTTCGGAGGTCAACATTTTCAAATCTTAACTTTTCCGAAAACAATAATTCGAGGTATTCGCGATTTAGTTTATGTCCAAACTCGTATAAATAATCCATATTAGTTGTTTTTGATGTGTTGTCAGTTGTTTTGTATTTTTTTTTGCGAATTAAATTGGTGTGTTATCCCGATAAGATATTATGTTGTAAAAAATATGTAAAATGTGAAATCGTTATTATTCGTTAATAAAAATATTAATAAATTACTATACTGTTTCTTTATGTATTTTGTGAATGTTTTGTGATTACAATGTATTTATTGTATTTTATCTGGTTTAAATTATTTATTTGCTTAAAGACTAGTAAATCGGAATGCCTTTTAGGGTAGTAAAATGTAATGGCTTTTTAGCGTAGTAAAATGTAGTGCCTTTAGCGTATTAATGTAGTCTTTTAGCGTAGTAAAATGTAGTGCCTTTTAGCGTAGTTTCCCTCGTAGTTTAAGTATCTCTTATACTCAAAAATCATGTAAAATAAACTGATTAGATCAAACACAATACTCTTTGTCCATTATAGTCAACATATATTTGGTACTCCGGGTCAAAAATCGAGCCTGAACCATATATGGATTATTTAATAATTAAATATTATCATTTTAATTATAAAAAATTAATTATTTAATCTATACAACAATACATATCAATAATTTAAAAACTAACATGTAAAATAATCAAACCTCTAACATAATATAAGAATTCAAGGATAAATTTTTGCATGCTTGAACTCGGGCACTCCAAATATCCAGCCCTGGACCCTATTTGTGAATATTATACAAATTATTTATTTAAACTAACATATAAAATTAACTAATAAATTACTAACACACTTACAAGAATTCAGCCAATATTGTTGTGCTACTTGGGCTCCAAATATGGATTCCCGGAACCCATATGTGAATTTT
>NW_017676084.1:4334-19606 GCF_001879085.1 Nicotiana attenuata | reverse complement strand
CATTGATTCGCCATAAATAACTTTATTATTTTCTTATTAAGGCTTCATCCCAGCCCGTTACGGAGGCCACTTTGTGCGATGCTGAGCAGGATCCCACGAATGCTTATATTCAGGAGCCCGACGAGACCAGCGTAAGAATTTTTTTTTTACTTAACACGTACATTACTAATATATATATATATATATATATATATATATATATATATATATATATATTCATATACTGAGTTGACTTATTATTTTGTAGGTTGCTGATGGACCGACCGGCCCCTTCTACCGATCCTGCCAGCACTACTTACGATCATGCTGTAGCGCATCCTCAGATAAAGAGGCGACGTGATGAGGATGATCCTGATAGCGTATCCGGGCGGGAAGGGATGCGCCTCAAGCCAGCGGCTGCATCGAAGCACACAGGCTGTGGGACACATTGGATTTCTTTTTTTGTATTTTATGTACATTATGTAAATATTAAATTATGTAAATAATAACAACAATTTTTTATGCTTACATAATATGCGCATTATGTTTTTATTACCCCATTTCTTCTTTATTTTAACACTACAACACAAACACAAACATAGAAATTTAACATAACTTAAATGCAGTACAACTAATGAAAACACATGACACATGAAACATAAAGATATACTACTACACTAAACACATACATGTCATTGTTTAGTCATCACCGCCTAGTATTCTCTGCTCCAACCACTTAAACTTTTCTTCGAGCTTATTTTTTTCTTCTTCCACCTCTTTGTGTGATGACCCAAAAGGTCATCACTTGTTTTAGAAACAAATTCAGCATTCCGAGGCCTAAAAACCTCCTTTTTACCTCACCTCGAATTGCGTGCGTGGTTCGGACCTATATCCGGAAAGCCTTCTATGTGAAAATATGAGAAATAGAAATTTCTAGAGTTAAAATTTGATTATGGTTGCCTTTCGTCAACATTTTTAGCAAACGGACCCGGATCCGTGTTCCGACGATCCCGGGAGGTCCGCAGTAAAATATGGGACTTGGGTGTATGCCCGGAAATGAATTCCAAGGTCCCAAGCCTTAGAAATCAATTTTTGAAAGAAATTATTTTGCTGAATTATCTAAGAAATGAAGAAAAGAATTAATGTTTGAAACCATGGGTATCGGGCCCGTATTTTGGTTCCGGAGCCCGGTACAAACTTGTTGTAGTATTTAAATGATAACGGTGAAATTTGGTGAAAAATGGAGTTTATTTGACGTGAGTTGGACTTCCGGTTGAAGAGTTATGAACTTTAAGTGTTCTTGATGAAAATGTTGAGTTTTGAGGTTTCATTCATGGTTTTACATGTTAATTTGATGATGTGATCGCACGAGTAGGTCCATATGATGTTTTTGAGTTAGTATGCACAGTTGGTTTGAAGTCCCGTGGGCTCGGGTGAGTTTCGGGTAGGTTCCGGGATGTCCTAGGCTTAAAACATAGCTGTTGCAGGTTCAGAGAAATGCAGATCTCTGAACCCGCCAGTGCGGTCCGCATTGATTTTGTGATGTCCGCGGTGGAGGCTTTGCGGCCGCACTCGATTTTGTGCGGTCCGCACAGGTTCACTGGTCTGACTTCGGAAGCCGATGTCTTTTGATCTACAAGGAAATTTTAGATGATTCAAAAACAAAAGTTGTATCCCTTCGTGTCTAGTTTCCAGAAAGGTAAAGAAATCACAATTTGGACCTCTATAGAGAAAGTTATGGCCAAAATACTAAAGCATGTTACTACAGTCAGCATTGTGAACTCCGCGGCCGCACTCCTTTTTGTGCGGTCTGCACAGGGCGTCTGAGAGGGGTATATTTAAACGGGATTTTCAGTTATTTTCATTTTTCAAAATCCCAAAAACATAAGAGGTGATTTTTCAAACAACATTTCTTCTCTACAACATTAGTAAGTGATTTCTAACTCATTTTCTTTACTCTTTAACTTCTTTTTATAAGATTTCATCCTAGAATCTAGGGTTTTCATGGTGAAATTGGAAATTTTGGGAAAAACCTAAGAATATTGGAATTTGGGAATTTAGACCTCAAATTGAGGTCGGATTCCAAAACCAATTATATATCCGGTCTCGGGGGTAAATAGGTAATCGGGTTTTGGTCCGAATTTCGGGTTTTGATGTCCCTGCAGCATCTTTCCCCTCCCATCCTTAGCTGTACATTTCTACTTGTATTGTTCCACTGTATATGATTTAACCGCACAGGTTTATTTTGGTAGTCTGGTCCGAGGTTAGGCTAGGCACTTACCAGCACATGGGGTCGGTTGTGTTGATACTACAGTCTGCACTCTTTTGTGCAGATCCCAGTGCTGTAGATTACGGACCGCAGTGAGATAGCTATTTCGTGTTCATCAGGCGACCCGAGGTAGTCCTGCAGGCGTCCGCAGGCCCTGGCGCCTCCTTCCATCTATTATTCCTGTTTCTTTTGTATTCCCGGAGACAGTGTTGTATTCTTTCTTTCAGACCTTTAATTGTAGTACTCTTAGACAGTCTGTGAAGTTGTGACACCAGTCTTGGGTAGATTTGTTATGGAATGGTATTAGCAGTGTTATTAAAACTTTAAATTTAGTGTTCCCCCTATTAAATTTTGTTGATTATTAATTGTTGGTTCTAAATTGTTACTGAATTAAAAATGGAAACCAGGTGAATAATTCAATTGGTTGGCTTGCCTAGCTTTCACTAGTAGGCGCCATCATGACTCTCGAGGGTGGGAAATTCGGATCATGACAAGTTGGTATCAGAGCTCTAGGTTACATAGGTCTCACAACTCACAGACAAGCTTAGTAGAGTCTGAGGGATCGGTACGGAGACGTCTGTATTTATCTCCTAGAGGCTACAGAGTTAGGAAAAACTTCACGTCTATTCTTTCCTGTCGTGCGATTTTGTTCTCTCAATGCTAAATTGAAACCTCTACTCTCGCGAATGGCTAGGTCACGTATCGCTTCATCAGTCGAGCAGCCGCACAGACCGGTGATGGATCAGCTACGTCTTCGGAGGCTTTGTGGAGGTTGGATTGGTTTACCAAGCTCTTCACTACCACTCTTGGTGGTACATCTTCTGAAGATCCCCAGGATTATTTGGACAGTTGTCATGAGGTGAACATGGGGATAATGGAGACCAATGGGGTCGAGTTTGCCACTTTTCGCTTATTTGGATCCGCCAAAACTTGGTGGAGAGATTATTGTTTTGCTAGACGAGTTGGGTCACCAGCTCTGACTTGGGATCAATTTTTACAGCTATTCTTGGAGAAATTTCTTCCCATCACTCAGAGATAGATCTATCGAGGGCAGATTGAGCGTCTCTAGTAGGGTTCCACGACTGTTACACTGTACGAGACCAGGTTTATTAATTTGGCCCGTCATGCTCTACTTATACTTCCCACTGAGAGGGAGAGGGTGAGGAGGTTCATTGACGGGCTCATTCAGCCTATTCGACTTTAGATGGCCAAGGAGACGGGGAGTGAGATTTCCTTTTAGGAGGCGGCCAATATGTCCAGGAGAGTTGAGATGGTTTTATCGCAGGGAGGTGGTCAGAGGTCTGACAAGAGGCCTCGTCATTCAGGCAGATTCAGTGGCACCTCGTCTGGAGGCAGAGATTCGTATGGTAGAGGACATCCTCCTAGGCCTTTTCAATCAGCACTTAAGGTTTCTCACGGTGCTTCAGGTGGCCTGTTGATACCCAATTTTTCCCTAAGTATTTTTATGTACTCAAAATATCCTCAAAATAGCATATACATGCATATATAAGCATTCCCAAGAGTTTTGGTATTTTTCCTTATTTTAAATCAATTTATTGTCTATTTTAACAGTACAAAATCCAATAATTATTCCCAAAATTATTATTTTTTTTGTGAATAACTTATTTTATTCTCATATTTACACCAAATATAATTAAGGTAATTTTTTGTATATTTTTACAAATTTGTTTGGTATTTTTAAAGCTAATTGCATATAAAGGCAATTATAGCCTATTTTACGATTAATAGTGTTTTATAATTGTAAAATTAGTTCTAATATTTTTAAATTAATACATATGTATTATTAATTGGTTCAGCATCTTCAATTTTCTTTTAAAATCATTTTCACTATTTTTATAAAATAAAAGGGAAAAACTGGCTATTTAAAATGTAGTCCCATTTCGTTTCAATTGCAGCCCCAATTCCATTTCAATTTTAGCCTTAATTTTGGCCCAATCCGCCCCCAAATCAAAACGACCCAATTTGATTTCTCACCCGACCCCTGACCCAATTGCTAAACCCGCCCGGGGTTCTTTTAAATCCAGGCCGTTGATCCTTTTGATCAACGGCCACAAATGATTCTTTCCTTTTTAATTCCACATGACCTAACCCTAATCCCCATTTCTCTTCGACAGCCGCCTTCGAACTCTCTTCTCTCTCAAACGCTCTCAAACACTCAAACCCTAATCGCCTCCCTCGTCTTCTCCGACCATTATCTCGCCGGAGTCCATGGCTTTTCAGGCCATGGACGACCTGTGCTCACCTTCCTTCACCCCTAAACCATGGGTGTTCGAGATTTCGAGGTCTGACCTCGACGGCGTCCGTTCAGATCCCCTGCAGATCTGTGTTCTGTGGCCTCTCCGGCCCCATTCCGACGTATTCGAGCTTTAGAAGCCTAGTCATGGCCATCTCTGACTCAAGACCAGACCTCTTCCAAGCCTTCTCATTGTTTCAGAGAAACCCTAAGGCTATTCGAGGTTCCTTCCTCTTTTATTTACTTAGATCTATGGTGGATCTGTGCTATATTCAATGTTTTAAAGCTTTTCCCCAATTTTCTTTTCAAAATTAGTCTGTTTCAATTTAGGGTTTTCGGAAAATCTTAAAACGACTTCTGACTTTTCTTCTTCTTCTTTTCTTTGTGTGAATCTGTCTATGCCATGTTCTTGTGTTCTTTCCTCGCATGTCTGCTCCTATGTTCTTATGTTTTGCCATATTATGCATGTTCTTCTATTTTTTGTGTTCTGTTCTTTCTTCTACCGGGCTCTATAAGCATGCTTTACATGTCTATCTCGTATGTTTCTTTACTGTATTTTACTAAGCTTCTAATCCTTGTTTGCCTTTACTGGACTTTTGTTTGAACTCTAAGCAGGTTCCGTCTACTGTTTTTCCTAAACCTGTATCGCTTTTTCTCTCCTGAACTTGTTTGAGTGCCATGTTTTGCCTAAATGTATTCCCTGTGTTTCAAACTTGCTGCTCTCTCTGTTTGTTTTCTCATAAGTCTCTGAAAGAGACTACTGAGCCTGTTCTATTTGTTGTTTTCTCGTCTATGCATCTGATTCGAGTCAGAAACCCTAGTATTTGGGGTTTTTGGCAGGCTTGACTTTGTGTTTGGTCTAGGGTTCCATTCAGAACCCTTGACTCTCTTTCAGGCTCATTCTGAGTCTACGAACCTAACCTTCTTGGTCACTCTGATTTCTTGCTAGTTTTACGACAACTCTCTCTTGTCTCACATGTCTGTATGCTTTTTATATGACAAATTCTCTTCTTTCAAAAGGCCTTTGGCCAGCTTGTGATTGATTCCGAGTTCCTTTTTAAAAGGTTTTGTACTGTTGATTTTCTTTAAATTAAACCCCTTCTTACCTTTTCTGGTTGGATTCATTCACACTAAGATTCGAACCCTGATTTTACTGGCTGTTGATTGATTGTCTTTCCTTGTTCTGCCCAAACCGTGTGCTACTAGACTATTTCCTTAAATAAACTGCTGTGTATTTGTCCCTATTACACTGCTTTAGAAAAGATTTTTAAAACGAATGCTTTCCTTATTTATTTTTGCCCGTTTGAATCAAAACCCTTAACCAAAGGGAAACAACTTGTGATTGATTTCAAAACTATTCTCTTACCTTTTTCTTACTCATCTTCTGCACTATAAAAGGGCCTGCCCTTTTGCACTAAAGGAGGGGGACAGAGGCTTTTCACAAACTTTTCCTACACACACGAACACAGAACACCATCTGAGTTCATAATTCAATTTCACTTAAAACTCTCTCTTTTGATACTTGTGCTGCTGTGGACTGTGTTTACTTTACTTTCTTCTGCACTTCTTTTGCTTCTCTACCGGTATGTCTCAGTTAGTTTACATGCCTCAACAACAATGTGTTTAATTCTGCCTATTTCCTTTAGTTGATATTTGTTTCCCTCTCCTTTATATTTCTGTATTTAAGTTATGTGTGCAATCAATTGTTTGTCATGAATTTGATACTCTGTGAATCCCCTTTACCCTTTTACCCCTTTGTATGTGAGTTTATTGTTCAGGGCATAGCAGCACCCCAATATTGCTGTCTATGATCCTGAACTGGGTTCATTGAACTCCTTAACTCAATCAATTCCCACTTCCCATTCTCCCCATTATGTGCTTGAGCCTTTACTTAGGTCTGATAATGTCCTAATCACTATCCAGACCTTTGTCTGACCATCAAAAGGTCTGCTCCTAACTTGTTCATCAAGCAAGTGGTCAGGGGTGTGCCAGCCTACCTTATGGCTAGGTATGACCACCACTTGTCATGGCCCCTTAATCCCTTTCACTTTGCACTTACTCCTAGCTATAAGTTCTTCCCCTCTCTTGCAAGCCATGCTTTGGGACCCCTGAGCTCCCTCTGAACTTGGATGCCCGAGGGCTGGCTATTCCACACTGCACCATCCTGTTCATAATGGCATCCTGGGTGTAAGCAATGCCTGGAATCCCTAAGGTTCCTTGAAACTTTGAAACACCCTGGATAATGAGAAGGCTTTGGAGATCTGGACCCCGGAGTTGGTTAAATACATATATTTGGACATTAAGATTGAATTAGGCTGCTTGGATCTAGCTGTTAGTTTTTGATGTATTTTTATTATTTTAGTTGATTCATTGGGTTGTAATAACTTGTATAGAACTCGGGGAATCTAGTAAAAGGGTGTGGGAGGGGTTTTACTTTCTTGCATCAATAAAGGGTAGATATCATGACTTTAGGACTTTAATTTTTTCACTAGAAATACTGCACATAAGATGGTTCGATGTTTCTGATTCAAGTCACCTAGATACCATGCCAATAGGGTTTAACGTTTAATTATGATATAAGTCATCTAGAAATCCTGCCTATAGGACCTTAACGTTCATATAATCAGTGCATATAAAAATCATGCCTATAGGGAATGCATATGCATTAGGAAAACTGTAGGGTAATTAAATAATTACCTCTTCTTACCAGTTCTTAACAGACTTTTTAAAATCAGATATATATATCATAGGATTCCGCATCAAGTTCGTCCGATTCTTCTCAAGCAATAACAATCTGTTAACTGGTCTCTAATGTCTTAATGTTTTCAGACTCAATCTTTTGACAAAACTCCTTTGAATCTGTATACATTTGAGTTCTTCAAATCAGCACCTTTTCTGAAATGGTTTCTTTCTAAAATTCTGCCTAAATTTTACGACACACGGATAAATGGAGTACTGCGTATTATAGGCCTCCTCCAAAATTCGCTTCCAGATTGGGCACACAAATCCGGCCCTAAAGCCTCAATACACCATCATCATCAATAATTACCTCCTTAGAATCACCATGATGTACCGTGTCCTTATGGACAAGGAAGTGGGGAGAATCATACTAATGTCCTTGATGCACTCAAACAAAGATGACCGTGATGCAACACAAGCAAGAACCCTGTTGGGCTCCAAAACATCCAACCTCACGAATCTGTTGGCCAAAACCCGAACATCCAAAGCAAACGGTCTCTCCCTGGTTGGGATAAAAGAAAGACTCCTCATGCTTTCTACCTTCCTACTCAAAGCGTCAGCCACCACATTGGCCTTTACAGGATGACAAAAAAAGGTGATATCATAGTCCTTTAGTAGCTCTAACCATTTTCGTTGCCTCAAGTTCAGATCCCTTTACTTGAATAATTGTTAAAGACACCAGTAATATGTTAACACCTCACAAGACACGCCATGAGTGCGTGAGTAATGGCTACTAACTCCAAATAATACACTTGGCAGTTCTTCTCATAGGGCTTCAACTGAAAAGAAGCATAAGCAATCACTCTACCCTCATGCATCAACATACATCCAATGCCAACCTATGAAGTATCACAGTGGACTGTACATTAACCCTATACTGAAGGAAAAACCAAAAAGGAGTTATAGTCAAGGAGGTCTTGAGCCTCTAAAAGCTCTCCTCACACTCGTTAGTCCACCTGAATGGGGCACCCTTCTTAGTCAATCTAGTCAAAGGAGTTGCAATGGACGAGAAATCCTCCATGAAGCGGCAATAATTCCCAGCCAAACAAAGAAGACTTCGATTTCAGTAGTTGTAGAAAGTCGGGACCAACTCTGAACTTCTTCAATCTTCTTCGGATCCACCTTAAAACCCTCGCTAGACACCACGTGACAAGGAATGCCACCAAGTCTCACCAAACTCGAACTTGGTGAATTTAGCATCCAACTAAGTTTTGGTCTTCCTGAAATTGTCTTTAAAATAGTTCTGCAGTTTACTCTTTCCTTAAGTATTTCTGACTCTGGAACTCCTTTTATGGTTTATACTCATGATTCTCTTAAAACTTATTTCTAAACTGACTGCAGTCTGTACTTTCCGGCATTAGACTACTTTTCTAGAACCAGTACTTTCTAAATCACTCGCTTAAAATACCTTAAGTTCTGACAATTGGATCCAAGTTGCCTAATGTGGGCTTCCTGTCTAAACGTATGTATCGAACCAGTCCGCTCGCTGCTTAATTTTTAATTTTAAAGACCAACCCAGTATGTGTAAAGGCATGCTAAACTATATGTTATCTGATTTACGGGGTTTATGTGAGCCTTACCTATTTGTCTGTTCATTCCCCCTACTTGTTACTTGTTTTTGAATGTCGATTAGAATTTTTGTCCTTTAAACTCCATAAAGGCCCCCATCCCTTTCTTCCCCTTTTAGGATTAGAAGTCCTAATGCCCCGGGAATGATAGCTTGGGACGGGTAATAGCATGAAATAGGCAAACGATACCATTCTGCGCTCCAATACCTTAACGGGGTGGGAAAGGGTAGACATGGAGATGATGATTACACGATAACACTATGCGTACAATTGAGTACCAGTGTTGTGCGAATGATCCATGTAATATATAAACCTAGGACCCCCGTCCCTCTTTATTAGTTTAACAATTTTCTGAATCTTAAAAAGCTGTTGCACTTTCGACTTCGCTTTTTCACATAATTTTCAGATTGTTCGCACTAAGTACTTGACTTCTTCCTACTTGCACTTTTAACTAAACTGCTCCTTCCCTAAAATTCAGCATTTTTTTTAACCTTTTGTGCTCCTTATTTGTAATAGTTTTCTCGTATTTGCAATGCTTGCTTGTTTACTTGTTTGTTTGCATTCAAAGTCACAATTGTAGCATGGCCGGGAACCACACTAGTGGATCTTGAGGGGTGCCTAACACCTTCCCCTCGAGATAATTTCTAGCCCTTACCCAAACTCTGGTTCTTCATCTCAAATTCTTCCTTAAAGTGTCCTAATGCACTATAATCATTTGGTGGCGACTCTTCAAACTAAAAAACCCAATTCTCGCAAGGGAATAGAGTTGNTACCCTGGGATTACACTGCCGAAGCTAGGAGGAAAGGAAAGACAAAGACAGGAGAAGCGATTGCCGCACAAGGAATGACTAGAACAGGGAGGGTCTACACTGCAGAACACCTAGCCGAATCCAGTAAGCAAGCTCCGGGACGTCCCATTGAGACTGGGCCCGACGACCTTTGGAGGAAAATACAGGCTAAGGAATATTCGATCACTGAACAGTTGAACAAAACGCCGGCACAGATATCTATCCTGGCCTTGCTGCAAAGTTCAGACGCTCACAAGAATGCCCTAATGAAGATACTGAGCGAAGCCTATGTGCCCAGCAATATAACCGGGGGTGAGATGGCGAATATGGTGGGGCAAGTGCTGGAAAGCCATAAAATAACCTTCCATGAAGACGAGTTGCCACCAGAAGGTTTGAGCCACAACAAAGGCACTGCACATCACCGTGCAATGCGAAGATTACTTCATCACCAGAGTCCTAATCGATGGAGGGTCCAGCCTCAACATATGTCCACTTGTAACTCTCAGAACTCTGGGAAAAGGCCTACACGAGATCAAAGACGGGGCCATCAATGTCAAAGCCTTCGATGGATCCCAGAGATCTACTATTGGAGAAATTAGCCCGTGCTTGCAAATGGGGCCAACGTGGTTCGACGTCGACTTCCAAGTAATAGACGTCCCGGCATCCTACAACTTGCTGTTAGGACGCCCCTGGATCCACGCTGCCGGAGCTGTAGCATCGACCCTGCATCAGGCGGTAAAATTCGAATGGAATTACCAGGAAGTGATCATTCATGGCGACGGTAGTAATCCCATATATAGTCGCCACCATCCCAATGATCGCGGGCAGAAGGAGAATATGCGGAGAGACATACCACCACATCGAAAGGGTCAACGCTGTGAACAAAGACAAATGGTGGGACAACAAGATTGAAAGCATCTTAAATTGGTGTGGGTACGAACCTGGAAAGGGACTCGGCAAAAATCTCCAGGGGATCACTGAGCCCATCACACTGAAAAAGCATGGCACTACTTTTGGCTTAGGATACGGCTATACTTGGGAAGAATTCCAGAACTGGTCGCCACCATGGCGCGGCCCCTACTATCCATTGGAGTTTCCAATACCTAGCCTGGATCAAACCTTCCAGCCAGCAGATACTATATATGGGTTCGAAGAAGAGGAAACATTGGCGGCCATGAAGAATTTGTTCCTAGAGGATGATGATATGGACTGTTGTGTTCTTTTTTAGGAGGAGGGGGAGGAAGGCCCTTCCACACAAGCCGCAAGCAAAGGAGACCGCCTCAGCAATTGGTCAATTAGGACCGTCAGGGCCCGGAAGGCTTCGGGGTAGCAAGGCTAAACAAAAGCACCATGCATTTCATTTTTAGCTTACTCTACTAGTTGATTTTCTTTCCGCATCGTCTTTTATTTCGAAAAAGAGCTCCGATGTTTCAAACAATTATAGATTCAATCAAAGTATTTCATTTTTATCATATATATCTCCCTTATTATTTTCTCCATCATTTACTCTATTTTATACAGCATTACTATTACTTATCTTGACGATGAACCAACGACTGTGACTTGCAACGAAACAAAGCAACAAAAGGACATAGATTCAGAAGAAGATGAATTACCTGAAGAGGTCGTTAGAGAGGTTGAGAATTTTGAGAACAGACCTAAGTCCAACCTGGAAGAAACTGAGGTCATTAATTTGGGAGATACAGAGAACGTCAAAGAAACTCGCATCAGTGTTCACCTGTCACCATCAGAAAAGGAAGAATATACGGAATTTTTGAAAGGGTATGAGGACATATTTGCCTGGTCGTATGATGATATGACTGGCCTCAGCACATCCATTGTAGCTCATAAACTGCCAACAGACCCGACTTGTCCGCCAGTAAAGCAGAAGCTCAGGAAACTCAAACTCGACATGAGTTTGAAAATCAAAGAAGAGGTCACTAAGCTAGTCAAAGCCAAGGTTCTTAGGGTAGTAGAATATCCGACATGGTTAGCCAATATCGTGCCAGTACCAAAGAAGGACGGGAAGGTCTGAATCTGTGTCGACTACCGGGATCTCAACTAGGCCAGTCCCAAAGACGACTTCCCATTACCAAACATACACATTCTCATCGACAACTGTGCCAAGCATGAGTTGCAGTCTTTTGTTGATTATTTCGCCGGGTATCATCAGATATGGATGGATGAGGAGGATGCAGAGAAAACGGCTTTCATCACGCCGTGGGGAATGTATTGCTACAAAATGATACCATTTGGGTTGAAGAATGCTGGCGCCACCTACATGAGAGCCATGACTACTATCTTTCACGACATGATACACAAGGAGATCGAAGTATATATGGACGACGTCATCGTCAAATCCAAGAAAGCGGCTGATCATATGGAAGATCTGAGAAAATTCTTCAACAGACTGAGAAGGTACAATCTGAAATTGAATCCTGCCAAATGTGCATTCGGGGTTCCTGCCGGAAAACTGCTGGGTTTCTTCGTAAGCCGTCGAGGAATAGAATTGGACCCATCAAAGACCAAAGCCATCCAAGAATTGCCACCGCCAAAGAACAAGAAGGACGTGATGAGTTTCTTGGGAAGACTCAACTATATCAGCCGGTTCATAGCCCAGTCCACAGTCATTTGTGAACCCATTTTTAAATTGCTAAAGAAAGACGCTGCTACTAGATGGACCGACGATTGTCAGAAAGCCTTCGATAGAATCAAGGAATACCTGTCAACGCCACCAGTCTTGGTTCCGCCCGAGCCAGGAAGGCCCCTATTGCTTTATCTTGCAGTTTTGGATGAAGCGTTCTGTTGTGTTCTAGGGCAACATGATGAAACGGGAAGAAAGGAGCAGGCCATCTACTATCTCAGTAAGAAGTTTACCCGGTACGAGGCCCGGTATCCCTTATTAGAACGCACTTGTTGTGCTCTAACTTGGGTAGCTCAGAAATTGAGGCATTATTTATGTGCCTACACTACCTATCTCATATCCAGGATGGACCCGTTGAAGTATATCTTTCAGAAACCCATGCCCACTGGCAAGCTCGCCAAGTGGCAAATCTTGTTGAGTGAGTTCGACATTGTTTATGTGACTCAAAAAGCAGTTAAGAGCCAGGCCATAGCAGATCACCTCGCCGAGAACCCTATTGGCGGAGAATACGAGCCCCTGAAAACGTATTTTCCTGATGAAGAAGTGTCCTTTGTAGGAGAAGATATTGCAGAATCCTGTGAGGGTTGGAGGTTGTTTTTCGACGGGGCCTCCAATTTTAAAGGAGTTGGCATAGGGGCAGTCCTAGTATCAGAAACCAGCCAGCATTACCCGGTATCCGCCAAACTCAGGTTCCCTTGCACAAATAATATGGCCGAATACGAAGCTTGCGTCCTGGGACTCAAGATGGCCATTGACATGAACATTCAAGAGTTACTAGTGATCGGGGACTCAGACCTGCTCATACATCAAGTCCGAGAAGAATGGGCCACCAAAAACTCTAAGATACTTCCCTATTTGCACCACATACAGGAGTTAAGGAAAAGATTCACAAAGACCGAATTTCAGCATGTCCCCATGGTTCAGAATGAGTTCGCTGACGCACTAGCTACCCTATCATCCATGATCCAACATCCAGACACAAATTTCATTGATCCCATCCCGGTAAGGATTTATGATCAGCCAGCTTATTGTGCCAACATTGAGGAAGAAGCGGATGGAAAGCTATGGTTCCACGACATCAAAAGGTACTTAACAACAGGGGAGTATCCAGAACTCGCCAACGCCACTCAGAAGCGCACACTTCGGAGATTATCAAACAACTTCTTTCACAGCGGAGGAATCTTGTACAGGAGGACTCCCGATTTAGGTTTGCTAAGGTGTGTCGAAGCAAGGAAGCATCCAGACTATTAGATGAAGTGCACGCAGGGACATGCGGACCACACATGAATGGTTTTGTCTTAGCAAAGAAGATACTCCGAGCAGGGTATTTTTGGATGACTATGGAAACAGACTGTATCCAATATGTTCGCAAATGCCATCGCTGTCGGATACATGCAGACATGATAAAGGTGCCTCCAAATGAGCTTACTGCAACTAGCTCACCGTGGCCATTTGCCGCCTGGGGAATGGATGTTATCGGACCTACCGAGCCTGCCGCATCAAACAGGCATAGATTTATCCTGGTGGCGATTGATTACTTTACTAAATGGGTTGAAGCAGCATCATACAAGGCAGTGACTAAGAAAGTTGTGGCAGATTTCGTCCGTGATCGTATTGTTTGCCGATTCGGGATTCCAGAATCAATCATCACTGATAATGGTTCCAATCTCAACAACGACTTAATGAAAGCAATGTGTGAGGCATTCAAGATTAAACACAAGAATTCTACAGCTTACAGACCTCAGATGAATGGAGCCGTAGAAGCAGCCAATCAAAACATCAAAAAGATACTAAGGAAGATGGTCGAAAGTCACGAACAGTGGCATGAGAAGTTATCATTTGCCTTACTAGGATACCGCACCACAGTCCGCATATCGATCGGAGCAACTCCCTACATGTTGGTTTATGGTACAGAGGCGGTCATCCCCGCCGAGGTAGAAATTCCCTCCCTGAGGATCATACAAGAAGCAGAGTTGGACGACGTAGAATGGGTAAAAGTCTCTACGAGCAGCTAGCCCTTATAGATGGGAAAAGAATGAATGCAGTTTGCCACGGTCAGTTGTACCAGAACAGAATGTCTAGAGCCTTCAACAGAAGTTAAGCCAAGGAAGTTTACACCGGGGCAGCTGGTGTTGAAGAAGATATTCCCACATCAAGATGAAGCCAAGGGGAAATTCTCTCCCAACTGGCAGGGTCCGTACATGGTTCACCGGGTTCTAACTGGAGGAGCCCTTATTCTTGCAGAAATGGATGGAGAAGTCTGGCCAAAGCCAATCAACTCAGATGCAGTGAAACGATATTATGTGTAATCACCTATGATTTCTCTATGATGTAACTTGAACTACGCCTAACCTGATTCCCGTTTAAGAGGGGATACGTAGGCAGCCCTATGGGTTCGGTCACAATTTAATAAAAATTTCATTTTCCCCTACTATTGGAACTGGGGCAGAATTTTGAGGAGGGACCTCAAAATTCCGAAGTTAGTCTTCAGCACTCATCGCCAGGGATGCCACCTCAGTAAACTAGGGCAGAATTTTGAGGAGGACCCTCAAAATTCTGAAGTTGATTCTTCAGTCACTCAGCGCAGACGTCAGAAGTGCCAACCTAGTAAACTGGGGCAGAATTTTTAGGAGGACCCTCAAAATTCCGAAGCAAGAAAGGTTGCAATGTTTTGAACCATGTTGCAGTCGTTGGTTCATCTAAACAAAACCGTTTTCTACTTATGTTATATTTACTAAATCATGCATAATTATTGTTCGAATTGCTACTGTTTAGCGACGCTACCCCAACGATGCGCAATGCCGGAAGCCAAGGGAAAACGAACTAACCTTTCCCCCTTGAAAAAACTCACAATTTTCTTTGGATGCAGGCGCCCGAGTCACAAACATATTACGCAATCGCATTGAGCCATCACACCTACCCGCATTTGCTGTCCGCGCGCAATATTTCCCAGCAGCCTCAATATCACAATCGGCTACCATCTGTCAGCTAAGAATCTTTTATTACTACCCGCTTTTATCTCATTGCATAA
>NW_017676084.1:0-2466 GCF_001879085.1 Nicotiana attenuata | reverse complement strand
CCTGATTCCTGTAAAACCAGGGATATGTAGGCAGCTCAGAAACCAGAGCTCGGTCAAATTCTTTGAAAATCGCCACTTCCGGTCAAAATTGGCCATCATATCTTTACCCGACAACTCTTTCATCCTTCCCGGGTAAAGAGGGGCAGCTGTTGATACCCAATTTTTCCCTAAGTATTTTTATGTACTCAAAATATCCTCAAAATAGCATATACATGCATATATAAGCATTCCCAAGAGTTTTGGTATTTTTCCTTATTTTAAATCAATTTATTGTCAATTTTAACAGTACAAAATCCAATAATTATTCCCAAAATTATCATTTTTGTGAATAACTTATTTTATTCTCATATTTACACCAAATATAATTAAGGTAATTTTTGTATATTTTTACAAATTTGTTCGGTATTTTTAAAGCTAATTGCATATAAAGGCAATTATAGCCTATTTTACGATTAATAGTCTTTTATACTTGTAAAATTAGTTCTAATATTTTTAAATTAATACATATGTATTATTAATTGGTTCAGCATCTTAAATTTTCTTTTGAAATCATTTTCTTTATTTTTTTATAAAATAACAGGGGGGGAAACTGGCTATTTCAATTTTGGCCACATTTCATTTCAATTATAGCCTCAATTTCATTTTAATCTTAAACCCAATTGGCCCCAATCCTAATACCCAATTGGGCCAGCCCAATTCCAATTTAACCCAACCCCTGACCCATTAAACTAAACCCGCCCGGGATCCCTTTAAATCCAGGCCGTTGATCCTTTTGATCAACGGCCACAAATAACCCTTTCCTTTTTAATTCCAAACGACCTAACCCTAACCCTCATTTATCTCAGACAGCTGCCCCCAAACTCTCTCCTTCTCTCAAATGCTCCCTAGCACTCGAAACCCTAATCGCCTCGGCCGTCTTCTCCGAGCAATCTCGTCGGAGTCCATGGCTTCTCCGGCCATGGATATCCTGTGCTTACCTTCCTTTCCCCCAAAACCGTGGTTGTTCGAGATTTCGAGGCCTGACCTCGATAAAGTCCGTTCAGATCCGTTGTAGATCTGTGGTTCTATGGCTTCTCCGGCCATGTCCCGGTGTGTTCGAGCTTTAAGAGCCTAGCTATGGCTCAGATCTGTTCGAGACCAGACCCTTTCCACGCCTTCTCATTTCTAGGGTTTCTCAGAAACCCTAAACTATTCGAGGTTCTTTCTTTGTTTATTTGCCTAGATCTGTGTTGAACCTATGCTATATTTGACGTTTTGAGTGTTTTCCCCAAATTTCCTTTTCAAAATCGTTGGTTTTTCAAAATTTGGGTTTCTGAAAGTCTTTCGATTCTTGTTGTTCTTTTCTTTTAGATGTTTGTCTGTATTGTGCTCGTATGTTTTCCTCCTCTATTACGCATGTATTGTCTTTCTACTTTTATATGTATGCTCACATGATTAGTCTGTTTTTCTCACTCTTCTACCATGCATATTTACTACTGAGTTTCTTGATGTTTTGCTTTCCTGAACTATGTTCGTGTTCTTGTTAAGCATGTTTTCTTAAATGCCAAAGTTTTTCTGAGCATGTTCTTCATGCCTTAAAGTGGTTTCCTTTCTTTGATTGTTTCAAGCCCGCTATCGTATTTGCCTGATTCTCATGAGACTCCTTGAGTCTGTTCACTTGCCTTCTCGTTTCTGTGTTTGATTTGATGCGGAAACCCTAGAATTTGGGGGTTTTTCTTGGTAAATTGAATTAGGGTTCCACTTTGGGGACCCTTTACCTTCAGACTCACTATGAGTCTCTGGTTGAACTCGTATTCTTTTGTTTACGATTCTAAACACTTCAATGTTAAACTCTTCTGTATGAATTGTTTGATTTATATGCAAGAAGCTCCTCTTCCAAGGTTTTTGGTGATCGCTTGATTGATTTTGGATCCCTTTGATAGGGTCTTGATTGATTGCCACTTGGTTTTCTTTGGTTAAGCCCTCTTTACCTATTTCTGGTTTGGTTCATTCGATTTAAACTTAGTACTTTGATTTTGTTAATTGTTTGATTGATTCCCTTTCCTTTCTCTTTACAAATCAAGTACTATTGAAACATTTCCTTAAATATACCTCTTGTATTTTCCCTTCTTATGCTACTGTGAAGGATTTTATTCAAAATTCCTTTCCTTTTTTACACTTTCCCGTTTGAAATTAAATCTCTTGACTAAAGGGAGAATATTTGAGACTGATTTTTTTTAAAAGGGTTTTCTTATCCTTTGTTTACTTCTCTACACTATAAAAGAGGCTACCCTTCTACACTTTTACACACGAACACAGAATACCATCTGAGTTCACAATTCCCTTTCACTTAAATTCTCTCTTTCTGATACTCACACTGCTGTGGACTTTGCTCGCTTTCTTCTGCATTCTTTACTTCTATACCGGTATGTTTCAATTAGTTTATACGCCCCAAGAACAATGTGTTTAATTCTGTCCACATGTTTT
>NW_017676083.1:36442-52413 GCF_001879085.1 Nicotiana attenuata | reverse complement strand
ATATATCAGTAGGTCAAGTTCTGTAGTTCTTTAAAGGCTGTTGATTTGCTCTACAAGGATGGTTCTGCCACTGAATCATAACAGCGGGTGTTTCAAGTAAACAAGCAGAACAACTGTAAGCTGTGATAAGCACCTCAAGAAAATGGTAGTGGAGTTTCTTCCTGCAACTGATACATCTTGATTATCGTAGAACTGACAAATAAGGGATAAGCCTGACTGGTTTTCAACCTGAAAATGTTAAAACCCAT
Organism: Nicotiana attenuata; assembly: GCF_001879085.1. Classification (NCBI taxonomy): domain Eukaryota; kingdom Viridiplantae; phylum Streptophyta; class Magnoliopsida; order Solanales; family Solanaceae; genus Nicotiana; species Nicotiana attenuata. Next base: position 52,165 of record NW_017676083.1, on the reverse strand, counting down.
CAGTTCGCACATGAAACACTAGACGATTTATAGTCTCTACGTGACTTTTCTCATGAATGGACAAATACAAGCTTCACAAGGTTAGATGTCTAATATTCAGCCTCAAAGAGCATGAAGATGGACTCATGTCCAATTCTCAGTCTTTGATTTCCTCACCAAAACTAACAGCACGATTTCATGTAGCAGGTAAAACAGGCAATTGTTGCAAATCAAAATAAGGATGACAGATTACTGGTAGAAGAAGTTCCCGAGATGTTCCATTGCTGAAGAAATCATCCATAACATGGGACCGAAAAGCAAAGCTTATCCTAATCAATGTAAAGATGCATAGATAAATCACTTATCTCCGGCTCACATATTTAGGTTAGTTGATAAGTTTTGAGTAAATTAAGTCCCAATGTGGTCAACCTAACATTCAACGCCTAACTGCTTCAAGCGCTTAAATTGAGATGCATCATACTGGGCATATATTTACAGCCATAAGTCAAGCCAGAAGCAGCATCTTTCCTGCTAAAGTGGGTCCACAAAGTTATGTGCATTGTTAATCCAAATACCAATTAAATGTGCCAAACATCTTACAAGGGCGGAAAGACAATGCTGCTACTCTCAGAACCCATCTTTTCTCAATTGCTACCAAGTAATGTAATTTGACTACTGTTTTATCATTCACATCTCGAATTTTAGCAGAAAACTTTCACTCACTAATTCCATGTAGGAATCCGATTTCTCTTGCAGCAGAACTCCAAATAAAAATTGTGTTAGGACTTCATAACCAATAAATGATGACAGAATCTTTAGACATGCAGCTGAAATAGCTATGCTAGCCTATGTTTTGGTTCTAACAAGAGGGGATTCTCTTATGGCAAGTGAATATAAAACATTTCAAGCAAGATAAAGTTTGCAAAGCCACAGAGTGTATGCAGCATGAGTAGCTATGTCAGAGAAGAACCTTGCAGCAATTGGCCAAAATTGTCGAGATCCTTACAGAGTAAGGACCAGCCAGATTCAACTCCCCAATGACAAAGAGAATAATGTCCACAGAAAGCTCAGTCATTGTCATACTCAACTGCCAAGCCAGAAATATCAACAAGAAAAGAAAATCACATGATTATTCTCAAAAAGAAAAGAAAACCACATGAAAAGTAGAGATATTAATCTGACCTCTCTCAATCTAGCATAGAAATGGCCAGGCACCCAGTGGATAATATTTTCTGATCCCTGGGTCTGAAATCTATAACGGTAGAAAACATCAATTTCTAATGGATGCATGAGTTCTCTCCTGGCATCACAAACAAGTGAGTAACACAAATTACAACATATTGGGACCATCGGTTCTAAAATACAATATCAAAGAGAAAGATGAAAGCTTGCATTAATTTACATTATTTTACTATAGAGACTCACCACATATTTTTCTGGGAGTCAAAGTAATACAGCAAAATCTCCAGCCTGCTCATAACCCGAACTTTAGCGTTTGATATCTGTATAACAACTTGAGTAGTACTAATAGAACCCTGTAGGAGGGGATACTTTTCCTTGGAGTCCGAAAGTTCATGAACGATGGTCAAAGAAACCTTGTCCACTGACACAGTTACACCAAATGAACTTCCTTGCGGACTCAGACCTTTTCCCTCACTTATACATGAATCAAGTAGCATGATTTTTCCAGATTCCTTCTCTAGAATGCCATCCAAAAAAGCATTGCTCACATATGGAGAAGGATCATGAAATACTTTAAACTTAAACGGGTGTCCAGGATTGCTGACAACTTCCAGGACCCCATTAACAAAAGCTAAAGCACAATCATTCTTCTTGTTCACAAGATAAAATATATTTTTAGTTTGTGGAAGATATGTCTCTAAGTCAACATCACCATCATAGATGTCATATTTGTACGGAAGCGCTCTCCAAAGTGCCCAGGCACTATCACTAGAACTGGAAATGTCAACAAAATCAGATTGTCGACAGCAATTCAACCGCAATGGTTCTCCTGATTCATCTTTGGCATATAATGAGATGAAGGATAAATACTGAACTTGTGACTTCCATCCTCTAATATGGTGATACTTCACCCTGAACAAAGCCCTCTCTCCCACAAGCGAATAGTGGATCGCACCAACTAAATTGTAGCCACTTTCTGCCCTATCAACTGCAACATACATATGTTGGTCGACATCTTTGATAGAAACAATTGTTCCATCAGGAACCATTTCCTCCAGACATCCAGAAGATTCTCCGCTGTTCTTCTGATGTGTTTGCTCTATGCTTTTGGTTGCTTCTATGCTAAATATGGCTGATAAAGATTCCAGGTGTGACAGCTCTCTTACAACTTTGAATTATTCAACCGTACGCAAGTATCCCGCAAGTATAGCTTTTCTTCTGTTTTTGGTTTTTTGAAGACCTGAATTTTAAAAGCACGTGATTTTTGCCCTATATGAATTGTTCCCAAAAAAATTCAAACAAAAGGATTTTTTCTTTATTTTTACAATTTTTGTGAATTTTTGTGTTATTTTCTAATAATTGTTTGCATTTTATTTGTGCATTTTTGTTCATATGAAAATATAAAAGTAAGCTTGACATTTGCATTTAGGATCTAATTTCATATTTTAGGATCAATTACTGGTTAAGTGGTTTTAGAACAAAATATGAAGAAAATAACAAAAATAGTCTACTTTTGCATCTTTAGTTGTTAATTGTTGAATTTGTCACAAAATAGATTTTAAACAATTTTAGGAATTGATTAGATTAACTTTGAAAATATATTAGGTCTTTACTTTAATTTTTGCAATTTTATAAAATCAGAAAATACCAAAAGGAAAACAAAATTAAATAAAAAAGAAGGAGAAAGCAATTAAAATAGGTGGTCTTAATAATAAACCACATTTGGACCATTTAATTGAATTACCCAGCCCAAAAATCATCCCTGGCCCAAACCCATCTCACCAAACCCGGCCTACCCCGATAGACTCAAAACGACATCGTTTTGGCGTCAAGCAATCCCAGCCGTCGAGGTTGATCAAATCAACGGCTCAGAATAGGTTAGTCGCTGATATTTAACTGCCCCAATCGACCCCCCCCCCCCCATACCCCGTCTCGTCTCCCTCACTCACCCTTAATCAGAAACCCTAACGACGTCGCCCTCATTTTCCACCGCCATTAATGGCGGCGCCGGCGTCCAAATCCCGCCCCATGAACACCATAGACTCGCCTCAACTCCCTCATCCCAAATACCCAAGCCATTTCCTTCAAACACTGACCGAACTCTTCGAATCATAAGTCGAAGTTTTCCGGCCAGAACTCAACTTTCTCCGTTTCCCATCAAATTAACACCGCAGAACCGCCGTGACCTCCTCTTTAAAACCCCCCAAACCTCGTCCCTCGAACCTAAACGGAACCTCCCGAATATCAATTTGAAATTTCCGTCCAAAACCCTAGGTTCCCCAACCGGTGACTTGGGACACCATAAATCTCCCAAGTGGCGACTCTGATTTTTAATAATAAATCCCGTTTCGATTGTCCTTTAAGTGAAAAAACTCCTTTACACCCTTTTGGGGGTGTAGTAAAAAGGAGGTGTGACAGCTCTGGCGACTCTGCTGGGCAGAAGAACCCAGAACTTCGGTTCAGGGTTCAGAATTCGAGCTTAGATATATTGTTGTATTTGGCTTTATCTGTTGTCTGATTTTAGTACATGTTTGGACCTAATGTAGCCAATGTTTGTAGAGAAATAGCAGTGTAGAAAGTCAATTATGTCATAATAGTGTCGAAACTCTGCCGGATTTTTGAGAAAAATGAAAGGATAAATAAAAGTTTTTTTTAGTTTGTTTTGTTTGCCAATGGAAAAGAAGAACAAAAAAAAGAGTTGTATTTTCAAATTAGTTTGTTTATTTGCCACTGAAAAAGAAAATATAAAAAAAAATCTTGCTTTCAGAACTAGTGTACTTACCAACAAAAACGAAAGAGTCTTGTTTTCAAAAATAGTTAGGTTTATTTGCCCGAACTACGCAGGTTTGATTCTCACCGGATGTGAGATACGTAGGCAACCCTCATCGCGTCCAACCATCCCTTTTCAAAAATAGCCAAATAATGTCAAAATCTTAAATGGTTGTCAAAATAAGTCGGGTGACACCATTCTTGTTAAAAATAAGCCGAATGTCCCTCAAAAGGGCGCCGGAAGGCCGTTTTGCAAGAACAAGCCACCTTGAGTCATTTGTAAACGGTTTGTGGGCACAGCCTGAAAATCTCCCTTGCGGTAGTGCTGTAAGGTCGTATTCGCAAAACCGAGTCTTTGATTTCCTTAAATAAAATTTTCAAAACTAGCCACTTTGCTTTGTAAGTCAAAATAAGCCATTACATGGCCAATTTCTTTAAATAGTCACACTTGACATGGAAACCTTCTCAGTCTTGCGCAGGCCTGCGGCGATGCCGAGTGATGCCCCGCGGGCCCCAGGATGTGAAGCTTTGATGCACCCTTGATCTAGCTTTTAATCATCGAGTCTGTATTTTGTTATTTTGAGTCTGCTTTTGTAGTTTCCCTTCAAGAAAATAAATAGTCTAATATCTCTTGTACTCGGCGTTTATTAATGAAATTTGAAAATCCCAAAATTATCCCTTTATTTTTGCATTCAATTTGCAAGAACTACGCTCGGTCTGATTCATGCAGGGTCGTGATACGTAGGCAATCTCCATAGGATTCGACCGTAACTAAATCAAAAAAAAGGAAAAACAAGAAAAGAATGAAAGGAATGAGGTGAAAAACAAGAAAGGAAAGAAAAACAAAAGAGGGAAGGAAAATATGAAACCAAACAAAAGCAAACAAGAGAAAATAAAAAGGGAGCATAGGAAAGAAAAGAGCGGAAAAATAATTTTGAGGAAAGGAGCGAATAGGAACAAGGAAAAGCTAAGGCAAAAGAAAAGAANTTAATTAGTTTCTTAGGTTTAGTTTATATTGATTTGGTTATAGCTGAATTAGAGATATTTAGTTTGACTATAGGTGAATTTAACAAGGATAAAGAGGGGCTGAGGTATTAGTTAGGACAATTCAGTATATTTGGGATTGAATGAAGGGTAGTTTAGGTATTCCCATGTAGAGAAATGTTGTAGATACAGCTAGAATTCCCTAGACCCTTCTAGAATAGGGCCTTAGTTTAACTTTCAGAAATTTTAGTGCAGTAACTTGTGTCACAAGTCAGAAAACAAGGGGTTAAATGAGTAAATAAAGAAGGACTAAAAAAAGAAAACTGAAAATCTGAAGGCTGCCCTCATTTTGCCTATAAAAAGGCATGCCAATGCCTTAGAGAACAAGTTTTTGAACCCCAAAAATTCCCCCAAAGTGTTCTTCAAGTTTCAAAACAGAAATTTGAATTTCAAAATCCAGGTCTTCAAAAAACCAAAAATAGAAGAAAAGCAATATAAAATCAGAAATTACTGTTGCATTCATTTACCTTAGATCAATTTCAAATTTTAGGTGTTGAGTTGCATCTTCTAGTTCGATTTCTGGTTGTGGAAGTTTCAAAAACTTGCTGGGTTTAAATTCGAGTAAATTTGGGGTTTAAATGAGCTGTTGTAGTCTTTTATTGGGTTTTGTCACTCGCTGGTTCATCTCTGGGTGTTTGTGAAGTTGTTTTTGGATTGAAATTTGCTCCTGTTGCTGTGGTTAACATTACTGATTTATAACTCCTGTTGCTGATCTCTCCTTCTTCTCGTTATATTTCAAATTTCAGGTACATGTTCTGAATCTCAACATCATGTAGAATTTCAGCTGAAATGAAATGAAATGGAAGCATAATTTCATTAGAAGCTTCAGTTGTTGCAATATTTTCATTATAATCGACTGTAATGATTTGGATTGTAATTAGGACTTTTTTTTTAAAAAGTAATTTGGACTGGTTGAACCCTTAATTTGTAATGGACTGTATTGAAGTGATGAACTCTTAAGCATGAGTGTGTTCATTTGAACCATTAGGCGTGTGTTCGTGTATTTAGAGATGTGTATGAGTTTTTAGTAGTAGAGTACTAGTTGTAATTAAACTGAATAAGTTCCTGTTAGCTTTAGTTGATTTCCTGTCAACCGTTTCATAAATTTGTTTAACAAGTGACTCAGAAACGTGATAGATCCTTTGGTGGTTGTTCTCATTTTCACTCTATAATTAAAAAATAACTTTACTGAACTGTTTTGGACGGACCTGAGTTCCAGTAGGACGAAAGCATTGAGTTCGGAGATAGTTGATCATTTGAGTTTGCATGTTAACTAGGTAAAAAGTATAACATGTGTATTATAATTGTTAAGCATGTATAAATTTGTTAGGTTAGATACTGGATTTGAACTCGACTTTTGGCACGTTACTTCACAAATAATAAAATCACAAGCCTAGTCAAGTAAGATTCTGAAGTTGTCATTAAGCATTTCACAGGTTGCCTTCGAAATTTCTAATTGCATAATTGACCTCTTGGACAATTTTAGGCATCAACTAATAGAATATAGGTGTGCATGTTGTTGAGTTCACTTTTTGTGCTATAATCAGTATTGGGCCTCGTCTTAATTCAACACCTGATTTTGGGCTCAAACGTGAGGCCCAGACAGCTATTGTCCAGCTGCACAACTAAATTTGAACAATGCTCTTGGGCCTGGCTTCCGCAATAATAGGCCTAGACTGTCCAATCCTTTATGTTTTGAATGAATTGCTAAATCCGCTTTGTCTTTAATTCATAAATTACTGAGCTGGGTTGATTGAAAACTGAATCATAAGGATTTGGCCTTTTAGATATACTAATTAATTAGGGCCTTTAGAGACAATATTAAATAGAAAATCATAGTTTACTTTAGGTTGGACCTTTAAATAATAAATGAGATGAGCCTCGCTAAACAAAAACACATAAATTGCGGGGCCCTCGACAAATGTATATATTAAAATACTTAGAATTTGGGATGGGCCGTTTAGCGAATTTTATGGCCTTCCCCAAAGATAATAATGCGTTAGACACTTTAGACACGCTTTTAATAATTCACTTTCGTAAAACTCGGGTGCACATTTATGTGACCTAAATCCAAATCTCAACGAAGTCGGAATGTGTCAACAACTACGGGTGCATTTATGTGACGTGGTTCGAGACACGTTTTCACGACGTTGCAATTCTCGTTAAAAATAATAATAAAAGCGGTTTAAGATTATAAAGCATAAGCTAAAACATGTTTTGAAATCAGATAAATATTCCAAATATAACAGTTGAGCGACCGTGCTAGAACCACGGAACTCGGGAATGCCTAACACCTTCTCCCGGGTTAACAGAATTCCTTACTCGGATTTCTGGTTCGCGGACTGTTAAACAAAGTCATTGTTTTCCTCGATTCGGGATTCAACCGGTGACTTGGGACACCATAAATCTCCCAAGTGGCGACTCTAATTTTTAATAATAAATCCCGTTTCGATTGTCCTTTAAGTGGAAAAACTCCTTTACGCCCTTGCGGGTGTAGTGAAAAGGAGGTGTGACAGCTCGCTCGGGTACACAGTCTAGAACCTATACCCAGGTTTTGAACCTAGAATAACTTGACCTCATGCCGGATCCCTAGTAGGAACGCTTATTTGCATCATGTGTATTTTGACTTAGGGAACTCAACACAGGGTTGGGTCCGTCTAGGACAGGTGTACCCGGAATAATGGACCATCCTGATGCATCCTACTTGTGCATTTATCTATTTTGGACTCGCATGCTGACCGACTTTGAATATCTGGGAAAAATTGGAAAAACAAAAAGAGAAAAAGAGAAAATAGCAGTGTGGAGAGTTAATTACCATATTAGAAAAATCAATGTCCAAGTAGTGCCGAAATGCTGCCGGATTTTTGAGAAAATGAAAGAAAAAAGAAGAAAAGTGTTTTTTTAGTTTGGTTTGTTTGCCAATGGAAAAGAAAAATAAAAAGAGTTTTATTTTTAAATTAGTTTGTTTATTTGCCACTGAAAAAGAAAATAACAAAAAGAAAAGAGTCTGGCTTTCAGAAATAGCGTATTTGCCAAAAAAAAAAGAAGAAGAAAAACAAAAAAAAGAGTTTAGTTTTCGAAAATAGTTAGTTTTATTTGACCGAACTACGCCAGTTTGATTCCCACAGGGTGTGGGATACGTAGGCAACCCCCATCGGGTCCAACTTTCCTTTTGCAGAAGTAGCCAAAAAATAACAAAAGTCTTAGTTTTGTCATGAATAAGCCAAGTGAGGCCATTCTTGTCTAAAACAAGCCGCATGTCCCTAAAAGGGCGCCGGAAGGCTGTTTTTTGCGAGAATAGCCACCTTGGGTCAGTTTCAACGGTTAGCAGGCACATCCTTAAAATCTTCTCCCCGAAGTGCTGAAAGGCCGTAACTGCAAAACAGGCCGTTTGTTTTAAAATTGGAAATTTGAACAAAAATAGTGTCATTCTTCCCTTTTAGGTCAAAATAAGTGATAAATCACCTTAATAAATGTGCAGGATGAGCACGACTCAAAATGAACCTTTTTCAATTATGCATAAAATCCCTTTGGAGTTGCGTCTGTGGTGGAACGACCTAGGAGGAGAAGGGCAAGATGAAGTCAAAAAATATTTGAAAGGGCTTACCGGTTTGTTGGAGATTGTGCCTCGGGGAGACATTATCAGAGCATTGGTCACATGCTGGGACCCAGCGCACAACGTGTTCCATTTTTCGGACTTTGAACTTACCCTGTCCTTAGAAGAAATAGCTGGCTACATCGGAAATGATGAGGTTCCTTTAAGACATAATTACTTGGGTGCCCCAAGAACTGTAGCTGTACACAGATTTTTAGACTCCCTGAAGATAAGCAGGACGGTCCACAATGCAGATTTGGCGAACGACTTTTGTACTCCACACTTCATATATCACAGATATGGCCACATAGAAGGTTTCAATAACCCGGAAAACAAGATATGTAGCAAAGGAAACCGCCAAAAATGGGAAGAACACAGACGTTTTGCTTTTATGGTGGTTTTTCTGGGGCTTGTGGTATTTCCAAGGAAAGACGGAAACATTGACATAAAAATAGCTGGGGTCGTCAGCACTCTACTCACTCAAGCCAAAAGCACTCTTGCGCCCATGATATTAGCCGAAATCTTCCGCGCCCTTACAGCCTGCAAAGCCGGGGGAGACTTCTTCGAGGGGTGCAATCTTTGTTGCAAATGTGGATGACCGAACACTTGTGCCGTCGTCCTCAATTCCTGAGTTATGGGTCTACAAAGAAAACATGTGTAGAAGAGTTTTACACAAGGATTAAGGGGATCAGCTTGCCCGAGGGATTAATGGGCTGGACATCATACTTTCGGTCCCTCACCGCTAGTCAAATAGAGTGGACGTTTGGATGGTTGCCTGTTGATGAAATCATATATATGCCAGCAACGGGGCCGCACTTCCTTTTGATGGGTCTTAAGAGCATCCAGCCTTATGCCCCGTATCGGGTTTTAAGGCAACTCTGGAGGTGCCAAATAGTGCCAAAAGACGGCGATCTTAATGCTCAGGTAGTTGAAATTAGCCCTGACGGACAATTTCCTGAAGCAAGAGTCCGCCAGATCTGGAATGAATGCCAATACTTAAAAGCGGATACTTGCGTACAGGATCGGGCCAAAGGCGAAGTGTCGCCAGGATACCTTGCTTGGTATAGGAGAGAATATGAGCACGAGAGGCCAGCTAAAAGACCTCACATCCGGGAGTTTGCCGAATCATCGCAAGAACAGTGGGCTTGGTTAGCTAAAGAAAATGAATACAGGGCCCACATAGGAGCATTGGAGAAATAGGTCCAAGACCTCCAGTTTGAAAACAGCGTGCAAGCCGCGGCTGATGAAGGTGAGAAAAAGAAGTTGGCCCAAGAAAATGAAGCCTTACGGGCCCAAATCCAAAAGATGAAGTTAGTGGCCGAAAGTCCCATTAGGAGTGCCAAAGATACAAAGCTTATAGCAAATCTAAGGCAAAAAGTGAATGACTACAGTTTTGATCTCAACAAAGCAGAAAAGGAGTTAGCTGGGGTTCGAAAACAATTGGCTAAAAATGCGGAAGAACGAGCCCGCATGATTAAGCAGTTGAGAGAAGAATACGATAATGAGGTCACAGGATTAAAGAAAAAGGTCATTGCCACAGAGAACAGAATGATCAAACAGGCAAAAGAATTCAAAGTTGAAAGAGAGCACTGCTACACGGCATTGGCACAATTCGAAATGGACTTGCAACAACTCCAGGAACAAAACCAGGTAGCCGAGCAAACTTCGGAGGCTAGGGCCCAACAGATAGGGCGGTTGCTTCAAGAAAAAGGCCGAATCAGAGAGAGAATATTAACCGTTGCTCACTCCATTACTAGGAAATGCCAAGTGTGTGAAAACATGACCTGTACCACCTTCTTTGCATCAGTGATGATATTTGTGAAGCAGATAATGAGTGACCTGGACAGAATTCAAAGGGAACTTGCATATAGGCCCGCGGCGAGATTGAACGATGTCCCGCGGGCACCAGGAGCTTTAATGTATTCATGATTGTCCTTTGAGTCTGTATTTCCTTTGCTATTAGAGTTTGTCATTTGAGTCTGTATCTCCTTTTCTACTAGAGTCTGTCAGTTGTCTGAGTCTGTATTTCCTTTTCGTTAAAAGTCAGTCAGTTGATTGAGTCTGTATTTTCGTTTAAAGTAGAATAGGGATGGTGGAGTCTGTAGTTCATTTCTGCATTAGAGTCTGTTAGTTGTTTAATCTGTCAGTTTTGAGTCTTTGTAATAGACGTATTTGCTATCAATAAAATTGAAATTCCCAAAAAATATTTTGCTTCTACTTTACATTTATTCTTCACGAACTACGCTCGGTCTGATTCATGCGGGGTCATGATCCGTAGGCAGTCTACATAGGATTCGACCGTAACCAAATAAAAATAGAAACGAAATAAGAGAGAAAATGCAAAAGAGGGAGCGACAAGAAACAATGGAAAAACAAAAAGGAAGTGGCACATAGAAATAAGGAAAAGCCGGGATGACGCATGCAACCAGGCAAAGGCATAATAGAAATGATTAACTGCTTAGGTGCATGCATTCCCAAATGTGCGGTTATCTATCTGTTAATGCTCTAACCGCTAACAAAGTTGTTGTTGATGAGTTCAGGCAAGCGGTTAAGTTGACTGGCATTCTGGCAACCCATCCCTACAACACCCGCTCTAAGGATAAGTCAAACATGGTCAACCAGGAATTAGAAGCAAGCATTGTCGACCCGTCTAGGGAGGAGGAAGTAGTGGACGTTAATGCAATGAAGGAGGAGATGTATAAACTGAAGCAACAAATGGCCGAGATGTACCAGGCCTGGTCAAAGGGACATCCACCACCAGCCTATCCTGCTAACCCCACCTACCACCCACCACTAGCTCAGCCTCAAGATCCTCCCACAGTGAACTCATCTCCGGCTTTCCCTACTTACCAGCAGTATTACGGAACCACCTCTCAAACACCACCACCTCCACCACCCAAACAAATTCCATGCCCTCCACCGCCAACTACTCCTGTGTTTGTGGCTCCCCCACCTGTCGCATTACACAGGTCCTCTAGCGAACCTTTATTCCAAACCCATGATAACCAGTATTACCCACCCGAAGCCACTTTCAAACCACCAGAACCATTCTCTTACACTCCCCGTCTTGATCTCTCAGCTGAAGAAGAAAAGCCTCCCAAAAACCCTGAGCAAGAGGAAATGATACGGAAGGTTAAGAGCTTAGAACAGTCATTCCGAAATATGCAGGGGCTCGGAGGACAAGTGAGTGTAGCCTACAAGGACCTGTGCCTGTTTCCTGATGTCCAGTTGCCAGCAGGATTCAAGTTACCCAAGTTTGACTTATATGATGGACATGGGGATCCGGTGGCCCACTTAAGGGGGTTCTGCAGCAAAATGAGAGGAGCTGGAGGAAGGGACGAGTTATTGATGGCTTACTTCAGTCAAAGTCTAAGTGGAGCAGCCTTGGAGTGGTACACACGACAGGATCATGCTCGATGGTACACTTGGGACGACCTGGCCTCGAAATTGTCCCGGACCGTCTGTCACTAACTAAAATTGAGAAGAAGCCCGGAGAAAGTTTCAGAGAGTATGGTTTTCGGTGGAGGGAGAAGGCGGCAAGAGTCGATCCTCCAATGAAAGAGAGTGAGATGGTTGATTATTTCCTACAGGCTTTGGAGCCAACCTATTATGGTCATCTGGTGTCAGCAGTGGGAAAAACTTTCAACGAGGTCGTGAAAATGGGAAGTATGGTGGAAGAGGGTCTCAAGTCTAACAAGATTATGAGTTATTCAGCAATCAAAGCAACTACTCAGGCTATTCAGAGCGGCACTGGAGGAGTATTGGGAAAGAAGAAGAAAGAAGAGGTTGCAGTAGTGGAATCGAGAGCTTGGTCCAGAGGTCCATCACCATATTATCACCAACCTCGCCCTCACCCCCAAACCTACCCACACACCCCATATGGCCCACCACAGCACTACTACCCACCTCCTGTCCCCAGTTTCTCTGTCCACCATGCCCAAACATACCCCCAACCTCCTACCCATGCACAATGGCGCACACCCACCCCACAAAATACTTACTCAGCTCAAAACACCTACCCACCCCCAAGAACCAACAGAAATCCCGCTGGAAGCGGTTTTTGACCTAACCCTATTTAAAAATGATAGGTTGCAAAAGAAAAAGACTTTCACTCCCTTGGGTGAATCTTACACTAGCTTGTACCACAGATTGAGACAGTTGGGCATGCTGAATCCAATTGAACCCAAATTGCCAAATCCTCCCCAAGGAATCTGGACCACTCTGTGAGTTGTGAATATTGCTCAGGTGCGCCGGGACATGACACAGAAAAATGTTGGCACTTGAAAACGGCCATCCAAGAGCTCATTGATACCCGCCGAATTGAAGTGCAAGCCCTAGAAGCGCCTAACATCACCCAAAACTCATTACCAACTTATCACGAGACCCATAGGATCGAGCTAGTCCAAAAGGGAGAGCATAAGAAGCCGTCACAAACCGTAATGATGATCAGGGCTAGTGAGGATAGATCAAATGAGAAACTAGCAAAGGAGAGAGCATTGATCAAGGTAGGAGAAACAGTTAGCAAACCAGTTGTAGTGATGAAGAAAGAGCTTTTGAGCAGTGTTGCAGAAAAACAAGAACCAGTTAAAGTGGTAGTGTCGGGGGCGGCTGTCAAGCCCGCTGTGATTGTAAAAGGGGCTCGCACAGAGCCGGTTGTCATCAAGCCAGTGACTCAGCTACCAGTAATCAGTGAAAAGGCCGTCCCATAGAATTACGGCCGAGTGACAGTGATGTATCAGGGAAAGGAAGTTAAGGAAGAAGTTTGTGAAACCCATGGACTGACTCGCTCGGGGAGATGCTTTGCTCCTGACGAGCTGAGAAAGGCCAAACTCACCAAAGATAATCCAGTATCAGTAAAGAAAGCTGTAACTGAAGAAGAGGCAGAAGAGTTCTTGAAGAAGATGAAGGCACAAGATTATTCCATTGTAGAACAGTTGAGAAAGACCCCGGCACAAATCTCTTTGCTATCATTACTAATCCACTCAGATGAGCACCGCCAGGCATTGATGAAAATTCTGAATGAGGCCCACATTCCCGATAAGATTTCTGTGAACCATTTAGAGAAAATAGCAAACAAGATATTTGAAGTCAACAGGGTTACGTTTTCTGATGATGAGCTGCCTTTGGAAGGCACTGAGCGTAATAGAGCACTCTACCTCATGGTGAAATGTGAAGACTCTGTGGTCACCCAGGTGCTAGTTGATAACGGGTCTGGTGCAAACATTTGCCCTCTGTCCACCCTGGAAAAATTAAAGGTGGACAGTGAGAGAATCCACAAGAATAGTATTTGCGTGCGAGGATTTAATGGAGGAGGCAAGGACACAGTTGGGGATATAGTATTGGAACTGACAATAGGTCCGGTTGAATTCACTATGGAGTTCCAGGTGCTTGACGTGGCTGTCTCTTACAATCTCTTGTTAGGTCGACCCTGGATCCATGCAGCAAAGGCAGCGCCATCTACCTTGCACCAGATGGTTAAATTCGAGTGGGACAGGCAAGAGATTGTGGTGCATGGGGAAGATAGTTCGTGTACTCTGGGTGATGCCATTGTGCCTTTCATAAAAGCTGAGGATGACAAAGGTCCATGGGTTTATCAAGTCTTTGATACGGTATCGGTTGAAAAGATCCCGGAAGGGAAGTGTATTCCTGTGCCAAAGGTAGCTGCTGCATCTGTCATGGTTGCGTCAGAAATGCTGAAGAATGGATTTGTACTTGGAAAAGGCTTGGGTGCTTCTTTACAAGGCATCGTACAACCGGTATCCCTTCCTGGAAACCTGGATACATTTGGATTAGGCTTCAAGCCCACTGCTGCAGACATAAGGCGAGCTAGAAAGATGAAAAAGAAAGCATGGACCCTGCCAAAACCTATCCCCCGCCTTTCCCGTTCCTTTGTCAGGCCTTGTACTAAGAAGCGCCTAGCAACAGCAATGCCCAGTGGTGTGGTTGATCCCGACAAGGAGCTGATTGAGAGGTTTGAAAAGCTGTTTTATGAGGTGAATGTGTTGGAGGCCGGAGAAGGTCCAAGCAAGGCAGATGTTCAGTTCGTGGGGCCCCAGGCAAAGCTTAACAATTGGGAAGCAACTCCCCTTCCTACTCGGAGGAGTCTTGGTAGTTAGTTTTGATTTCCTTTCAGTTTAATCTGGATTATTTCCAAGGTTGTAATTCGGATGCTATGTTCCGTCCGTTTGGATGAGTTAAACCTTGTTATCTTAAATATTAATGAAATGCAATTTCCCTCTTTCTCATTCCTGATAGTTTTCATTTTTGTCTTTCTTTTCTTCCTTGTACAGTCCCTTTTACGCTGGTTTCACTGATGTGTCATGCAGGAGGAGTCTTCAGCCCAGTCTTAAATGCCAATCTAACTCAGACATAATAATACAAGAAATTGAGTGTGATGACGAAATAGAATATGATGATGAGGAAGCTTTTGAGGAAATCAGTAAAGAATTAAGCCACTTTGAAGAAAAACCCAAACCTAATCTTAATGACACAGAGGCAATCAATTTAGGGGATCAGGAGACTGTGCGAGAAACGAAAATAAGTGTCCATTTGGAACCACAGCTCAGAGAAGAGATAATTAAAGCACTTTTTGAGTATAAAGATGTGTTTGCATGGTCATATGACGACATGCCAGGTTTAAGCACTGATTTGGTGGTCCACAAATTGCCCACTGACCTAGCATGCCCTCCTGTCAAGCAGAAGCTAAGGAAATTCAAAACAGACATTAGTGTGAAAATCAAAGAAGAGGTCACCAAGCAGTTTGAGGCAAAGGTCATCCGGGTCACGCGGTATCCCACTTGGTTAGCCAATGTTGTGCCTGTGCCAAAGAAGGATGGAAAGACCAGAGTGTGCGTAGATTACCGAGACCTCAATAAGGCAAGTCCAAAAGACAACTTCCCACTACCAAACATCCACATATTGATCGACAATTGTGCCAAACATGAGATTGGTTCCTTCGTGGATTGTTATGCGGGCTATCACCAGACTTTGATGGATGAGGAGGATGCGGAAAAGACGGCAATCATCACGCCTTAGGGGACGTATTGTTACAGAGTCATGCCATTTGGGTTGAAGAACGCAGGAGCAACGTATATGAGGGCGATGACCACCATGTTCCATGACATGATACATCGGGAAATTGAGGTCTATGTAGA
>NW_017676083.1:0-34080 GCF_001879085.1 Nicotiana attenuata | reverse complement strand
TCGAAGACAAGGAAAATACAGTAGAAGAAACAAGAAAACACAAGTCCAAAAGAAAAGAAAAGGAAAAGAAGAAGAAAAGAAAAGAAAAAAGAAAGAAAAAAAAGGCAAAAGAAAAAAGAAGAAAGGGAAAAAGAAGAAAAAAAAAAGAAAAAGAAAAAAGAAAAAAGAAAAGAAAGAAAAAGAAATGAAAAGAAAGAAAAGAAAGTGGAAGAAAAGGAAAGATTGCAACAACAAAGTAATTTCTATGACCTGAACTACGTTTGACTTGATCCCGAAAGGGTACGTAGGCAGCCTCTCCCTGAGGTTCAGTCACACCAAAACAAAATCCCAAAAGTCCCCACGAAAGAAACTGGGGTAGCAGTTGTGGTTGTGCAAGAAATTTTATTCCGAAAGTTGTAGTTTTGAACCCACGTCAAATTGTTTTAGAGCCTTTGATACCCTTTCTTTCTAACCCTGTCCAAAAGCCTGCATTACAGTCCAAAGAAAGACCTTCTGATCAATCTACAGGAAGTGCCAATACGAGCAAGTAAAAGTGATTCACGTCAGGGGCAACACTTCGGTGCAAGAAGAAAATGATCAAAAATGAGAGAGTCTCATTGGTGAAAACCCTCACGGGCACCGTAAGGCGAAGCGAGTAGAGAGAAATTAAAAATGAGAGAGTCTTATTGGTGAAAACCCTCACGGGCACCGTAAGAAGAAGTGAGTTGAGGGAAATCAAAAATGAGAGAGTCTTATTGGTGAAAACCCTCACGGGCACCGTAAGGCGAAGTGAGTTCAGAGAAATAAAAAATGAGAGAGTCTTATTGGTAAAAACCCTCACGGGCACCGTAAGGCGAAGGTGAGTTTTTCAGGCAAATTAGACAAGTCTGTGGTCAAAATCTGCTCAAGACATTGCAGGACGAGCAAGGTTTGGGTTTGGGTGAAAATCAGGTTATGAAAGTCCGGGACAACAAATGTGGCAATCGAAAGTTGATTGGTTAGACAGACTGGGCTGGTTAATCCAAAATGCATGGCATGCTCAATGGTACCAGCTGTTCCACTCAGATAAGTCTTACTCTCTTCTTTCTTCATTACAAATCATCCGTTCTCGGATTCTCTTTACCCTTAACCCTCGAGGTCGTTGCATTTCATTCTTTCGAGGTTTATCTCTAAGATGTTTCAGTGTCAGTTCTATTTGAAGTAAAAGGAAGGAATGTCAAGGCTAACTACCAGCTTCCTAGTTGTACAGACAGGGCCAGAATATATCAAAGATGTCAAAAGGCAAAGTAAGTCATAAAGGACCACCTGAAGTTTCATCGGTGGATTAATCAGATAATTATGGGGAAGAAGTGAAGTTTCAAAAGAGGGGTCAGAAACACAAAAAAACAACAATACGGGATAGAACATCTGGGTCATCAGAGGCAAGGGGTTGAAATTAGGTCAGGAAGTCGAGGGGACTCAAGGCAAGTCCAGGAAAGCGGGACGGAGTAAAGCCCAGCAGCAGGGACGTACCTAGCCAGAATGCCAGCAACTAGCCACCACTTTATATTAATAAGGTTTTTCTTTTATTGAAACAGGGGCAGAAGTTTTGTTTGCTTCGGAGAAACCCTCCGTAAGGAAAGGCAGCACCCAAACAGGTATGACTGGAAACTCTCAGGGCCCTCCTGGAAAATGGGACATAGTTTAAATGTCAAGACAATCATGAGTAGCACAATTTAGCATAGCTGTACCCCAAATGAGCATAAGTGGGTTTCAAAATTGGCATGTTTAAGATAGGATTCAATTAGAAGTTTTCAGGACCCTCCTGGATAATGGGACGTAGTTTTAAGGTCCGTGTAGATCACAAGATATAGATAACAAGGTCTGCTTAGGTTAAAACTGTTTTTTTAAACTAGAAGTTGTCAGGACCCTCCTGGATAATGGGGAGTAGTTAAGACCTATTAGATAACAAATGTAGTGGGAGTAATACCTTTAGAATATATAACATAGGTTCGTAATTGTTAGGAGTTGTCAGGACCTCCCTGGATAATAGGATTTAGCTTTCACATTCTTATAATAGTTGGTAGAATAATTCAATTTAAAACTCACACCTGTGCCCAGCCACCAAACTGGGGCAAGAAATGTTCTTTGTTTTCTTTATTTGTTGCAATCAGGAGCCCACCTGGAGAACAAGGGAATACTCTTCAAGCTTCAGCAATCAGGAGCCCACCTGGAGAACAAGGGAATATTCTTCAAGCTTCAGCAGTCAGGCGCCCACCTGGAGAACAAGGGAAGTACAATTCAAATTCTATCCTTTAATTTTTAATATTTGATAACATGATGTGCCCAGCCACCACACTAGGGCAGAAATTTTTCTTTGTTTGTCTGTTTTGTTGAAGTCAGGAGCCCACCCGGAGAACAAGGGGATACTTTTCAAGCGTTGCAGTCAGGAGCCCACCTGGAGAACAAGGGAATACTTTTCAAGCTTCAGCAATCAGGAGCTCACCTGGAGAACAAGGGAATACTTTTCAAGCGTCAGCAATCAGGAGCCCGCCTGGAGAATGGAGGCATATCTTTCAAATCTCAGCGGTCAAGCATCACTCGGAGGAATGGCGAAACATCTCCAATCACAATGCAAGGCAATAATGCAAGGATTCCAGTGGAAGAATACAAGTTCAAGGCAACACAAAGAGCAAGTTAGAAGACATAGATAGGACCCTTTTGTAATTCATAGATCATAGCTTAGGCTAACTTCTTTTTATTTTAACATGGTGTAATAAGGAGGTCAGCGAGCAGTAGCAACAGCAACAACAGTGAAATCACAGCTCCCGGTAGTCCCAGCTACCAAACCTTCCCGAACTACACTGACCTGATTCCTTTTTAGCCAAGGATATGTAGGCAACGTTTGAAGCAGGGTTCGGTCAGACGATTATCAAAAATGCTTCACACGGAGTATTCGAACGGGCAAAAATCGCTCGTTTCCGCTCACTTATCTTTGCACGAAAACTCTTCGTGTTTTCGGGCAAAGAGGGGCAGCTGTGAGCACGTGATTTTTGCCCTATATATGAATTACTCCCAAAAATTCAAACAAAATGATTTTCCTTTCATTATTTTACACTTTTGTGAATTTTGTGTTATTTTCTGTTAATTGTTTGCATTTTGCAAAAATATACACATGACATTTGCATTTAGGATCTAATTTTACATTTTGGGATTATTTAGTGGTTAAGCCGTTTTTAGAACAAAATTTAAACAAAATAACAAAAATAGTCCATCTTTGCATTTTTAATTGTTAATTGTTGAATCTGTCATGGGTTTGCTTTTAATAGGATTTAATAGATTTTTAGGAATTAATTAGTTTAGTTTTGGAAACAAAGTAGGTCTTTGATTTTGCATTTTAATAAAGTTAGAAAAACATAAAAATACAAAATGAAAACAAATAAGTAAATAAAGTACAAAAAGAAAAGAAGAAAAAACAAATAAAAAGGAATTGAAATTGAGATAAAGAAGCAGGCCAATTTTGGGCCATTTTCGTGCAAGTCCCAGCCCAAATGCCCAAAACCCCCAAATCCGGTCCCCAGTCCAAGCCCAAATCCACTTTAAGCCGGACCAGTTCCCCCTCTCAACCAAACGACACCGTTTGGCCCCGTGAATCTCAACCATCGAGGTTTCTTGATCCACCGGCTGAGAACACGGGGTCACTTAATATTTAACTGTCCAAACGCCATCACCCCCGTTTCGTCTCTCTCAGAGACTAACTCGCACAAACCCTAACACCACTGCCCTCTGCCGTCTACCGCCCTAGATCGCCGCCGGAAATCGCCTCACGGCGGCGGCCGATCACCAAACGCCCCCAATTTTACACCATGGGTTCCAATCACCCTCCCCATTCCAACCCCCCAATTTATTTTTCTCAAATCTCACCCAAGCCCCTCGAATTTTGAAAACCCTAATGCCGCCTCCGCCGCACACGGCGGCGCCGCCACCCAAACCACTCCAAATTAACACCCCAATCTCCCCCGTCCTCCTCTTTCCATATCTAGTATTGGTTTTCCTCGAATCATAGTCAAACGGCTCGAATATTGAATTTAAACTCTCCGGCCAAAACCTTACCTTGTCCAAACGGCCCCAAATTCATACCCTACACTCCCCTGACCTCCCTCATCCCTAATCCCTAACCAAAACCCCTCAAATCCCGCCGGAACTCGCCGAATTTCAAATCTAGGGTTCATGGGTTCAAACTTGTTCTGGGAAGTTTTGAAGTCAACTGATTTTTGGTTAATGTTACATGCCTATTTCTGACGAAATAGACAAATAACATTAACCGAAAATCAATTTCGACGGTCTAATCATATCAAGTCTGAAATCAGTGAGTTTCTCTTCTCTTTTTATTTTTTTATTTTTCTTTGGTTCTGGTTCTTATTAATTCGATTTGTGTTTTTGAAATGTTGTTTCAAGTTCTGCGTAGTTTTAATTGATAGCCTAGTTTAATATCAGTCTAATTCTGTCTGCTAAATGTTTAGGTATAATGTTTAGGTATTAAATGTGTAGGTATAATCTCGATGAGTTGGTTTGTTTCCGTACTGTTTATTGTTTAGGTTAATTCCCATTTTTTTTTGTTTGATTCCATTCTGATTTGGTGATTTAATTTGTGCTTAAATTGTTCAGCCATATAGATTTTAGTTCATTTGATTCTTGGTTGTAGTTGAATGATGAGTTTGATTTGGTCAGATTAGTATTGGGATATTAGTTTAATCTTATGTCTCAATAGTTGTTAATCGACTTTGTTTGGTCTTGATTAGTTTTAATCTGTTTATTGCCAAGTTTAATAGATAATTAGATAGTAGTGAATTAGCATTAAATTTTTCAGTCGAAGTTCAATTCAGAACTTAGGAAGCTGTTTGGTTATAGCTACAATTTTAGTATAAGTTCAGGATAATTTGGGTATTTGGGATTGGGTAGAACATGGTAGTTAACACTAGAGTTTTCCAGGATCTTCTAGAGAAAGACTTTAGTGCATATTTCAGTAAACTTAGGGTACTAACTTGAGGAACAAGTTAAAAAATAGAGGACTAATCTGAAAATAAAGAGGGACTAAGAGTGTAAACAGAAAATTTGAGGGCTGCCCCTCATTTGGCCTATAAAAGGCAGTGTATAGTGCCTTAGATAACAAGTTTTGGAACCCCAAAAAATTCCCCCAAAAGTGTTCTTCAAGTTTCAAAATAGAAATTTGAATTTCGAAATCCAGGTCTTCAAAAAACCAAAAACAGAAGAAAAGCAATAGAAAATAAAAAAAAAAAATTACTGTTGCATTCATTTCCCTTAGATCAATTTCAAATTTTAGGTGTTGAGTTGCATCTGCTAGTTCGATTTCTGGTTGTGGACGTTTCAGAAACTTGCTGGGTTTAAATTCGAGTAAATTTGGGGTTTAAATGAGCTGTTGTAGTCTTTTATTGGGTTTTGTCACTCGCTGGTTCATCTCTGGGTGTTTGTGAAGTTGTTTTGGATTGAACTTTGCTCCTGTTGCTGTGGTTAACATTGCTGATTTATAACTCCTGTTGCTGATCCCTCCTTCTTCTCGTTATATTTCAAATTTCAGGTACATGTTCTGAATCTCAACATCATGTAGAATTTCAGCTGAAATGAAATGAAATGGAGGCATAATTTCATTAGAAGCTTCAGTTGTTGCAATATTTTCATTATAATCGATTGCAATGATTTGGATTGTAATTAGGACTTTTATTTTTAAAAGTAATTTTGGACTGGTTGAACGCTTAATTTGTAATGGACTGTATTGAAATGATGAACTTTTAAGCATGAGTGTGTTCATTTGAACCATTAGGCGTGTGTTCGTGTATTTAGAGATGTGTATGAGTTTTTAGTAGTTGAGTACTAGTTGTAATTAAACTGAATAAGTTCCTGTTAGGTGTAGTTGATTTTCTGTCAACTGTTTCATTAATTTGTTTAACAAGTGACTCAGAAACGTGATAGAGCCTTTGGTAGTTGTTCTCATTTTCACTCTATAATTAAAAAATAACCTTGCTGAACTGTTTTGGACGGACCTGAGTTCCAGTAGGACGAAAGCATTGAGTTCAGAGATAGTTGATCATTTGAGTTTGCATGTTAACTAGGTAAAAAGTATAACATGTGTATTATAATTGTTAAACATGTATAAATTTGTTAGTTTAGATACTGGATTTGAACTCGACTTTTGGCACGTTCCTTCACAAATGATAAAATCACAAGCCTAGTCAAGTAAGATTCTGAAGTTGTCATTAAGCATTTCACAGGTTGCCTTCGAAATTTCTAATTGCATAATTGACCTCTTGGACAGTTTTAGGCATCAACTAATTGAATATAGGTGTGCATGTTGTTGAGTTCACTTTTTGTGCTATAATCAGTATTGGGTCTCGTCTTAATTCAACACCTGATTCTGGGCTCAAACGTGAGGCCCAGACAGCTATTGTCCAGCTGCACAACTAAATGTGAACAATGCTCTTGGGCCTGGCTTCCACAACAATAGGCCCAAACTGTCCAATCCTTTATGTTTTGAATGAATTGCTAAATCTGCTTTGTCTTTACTTCATAAATTACTGAGCTGGGTCGATTGGAAACTGAATCATAAGGACTTGGCCTTTTAGATATACTAATTAATTAGGGCCTTTAGAGATGATATTAAATAGAAAATCATAGTTTACTTTAGGTTGGACCTTTAAATAATAAATGAGATGAGCCTCGCTAAACAAAAACACATAAATTGCGGGGCCCTCAACAAATGTATACATAAAAATACTTAGAATTCGGGATGGGCCGTTTAGCGAATTTCACGACTTTCCCCAAAGATAATAACAGGCTAGCTACTTTAGGCGCGTATTGTAAATAATTTTACCTTTCTAAATACGGGTGCACATTTATGTGACCCAAATCCAAATCCCAAAGAAGTCGAAATGTGTCAAAAATCGCGGGTGCATTTATGTGACGCGGTTCGAGACGTGCTTTCACGGCGTTAAAATTCTCTTAAAAAATAATAATAAAAGCGGTTCAAAGTTAAAAAACATAAGCTAAAACATGTTTTGAAATCAGATAAATAAGCCGAATATGACAGTTGAGCGACCGTGCTAGAACCACGGGACCCGGGAATGCCTAACACCTTCTCCCGGGTTAACAGAATTCCTTACTCGGATTTCTGGTTCGCGGACTGTTAACAGAGTCATAATTTCCTCGGTTCGGGATTCAACCGGTGACTTGGGACACCATTAGTCTCCCAAGTGGCGACTCTGAATTTTAATAATAAATCCTGTTCCGATTGTCCTTTAAGTGAAAAAACTCCTTTATGCCCTTGCGGGTGTAGTGAAAAAGGAGGTGTGACAGTGGCTCTTGTCTATTCTTTATATATGCTTGCTACTAAACAAATCGGTTAAATAACCTTGTTTTAACAAGTGCTCTATTTCACCTTGTAGCAATCTATAACCTGCTGTTTTATGACCGTGGTCACTATGAAACTCGCACTAGAAATCTGGGTTTCTTCTGCTAGGGTTCGATCTCATTTCTTTTGTCCACCGCACCTTATCTCCCATACTTCTTAAAATAACTACCAACTCAGAAGTGCTAATATTGAAACTGTAATCACCAATATTGTTTAGCAATACACACCATTCAATGAGTGTTTTTGTATCGCATCATCTCCATTTTTGTTTATTGTCTTCATTTTTCACCCCTTCTAATCAGTGTTTTACTTGATGCAGCCATTTTTTGGATGCCCGGTGCGGTTCCCCAACTTGAAAACTGGGTCAGGAGCCTAATATCGCAGTCAACACATGCTGAGCGCGCATGGCATGATTTAGTGAAGGGTTGATGGGAGGCTAGTAGTCATGGTAAATTGTTCTTCCTAACTTAATGATTTGACCATTGTTCGAATATTTTCCCGAGCTTACTCATTTCTCTTCTTTTGTGGGTCTCGGGAAGGATGTGACGATGAGGCCCCCATCTGGTGATGAAGAAATCCATCCCACATCATCTGTCTCGAAGCCGGTGAGGGAGAAGAAGAGGAAAAGATCTTCGAATTCCACGAACTCTGAGGGGCAGAAACCCAAAAACAAAACAACCCATAAACCTAAGGGGAACATCATCCCTCTAACTTTAGAGTCAGTCCGATGGCTAAGGGATGAGGCCGAAGAAGAAGAAAAAGAGTCTAGGTTGGTGGCCCGTGTGCGAGCTGGCACCGAGTTTTGAGGAACTATCGAGCCGGTGGAAGCTGAAACTACCCTACCTCGACTTGATGAGATTGAGGGGGAAACCTCGGTCGAAGTCCCCGAGCCAAAAAGAGCTGAAGACGCTTCACCTCGGGGCGAGAAGGCTATCGAGGAGGCGGTTGGTGCTGGTGTAGAACCCATGCTCGAGACTTTTCGAGATGAAAGTGGTGCCGCAACATATTTACTTGAGGTGATAGATATCGAAGATTCCCCCTCGTTTCCTACATTCACTGAGTCGATGATACATGAAGCCCATGTGGTGGAGACTTGCCACGGGGAAGGGGTCCATGGAGCAGAAGACCCTTTCCGTGGCTATTTTGTTAGAGTGGAAGATGTCACCGGTCTGCGTGACTTGGAGGTATCGAGGAAGAGCTCGAGTGAGGCTTCCTCGAGCTTTAAACTGACCAATCAGTTTTCGACCCCTAGTATCGATCCTGGGCGTAAGCGATCGATTATCATCGGTCCCAGAGGATGCCCGGGTTCTTTCTGCCCCCGTAGGGGTGGCTAGCTATCTTCGATGCTTGGTTACCGAAGAAGACCAAGCCAAGATGGATGAGGTGGAAACACCTTGTCTTTTCAACGAAGCCCAACAGGCTCTAAACTGGGTAATCCCAGATTTCCTTGTAGATGTCAATTTTTGTACTTAGACTTTTCTCTCTTTATATAACTCCTTTTTCTATGTTTGTAGTCTTTGGTGCTTCATCATGAGGCTTTCCTCCGATCCCGAGGGGAGCTGAGCCAGTATGAGGCCGAGGTCCAAGGGCTTACTGAGGAAAGAGATGTCTTCAAGCTTCTTAGTGAAGAGAAGGGGAAGCTAAAGGCCTCTATACTGAGCTAGAAATGGCTCAGAAAGAACACGCCGAACTGGCCGAACAGGTTAAAAGAATCTTCGATGTTAATGGCGGTGACTCGGGCGTGATGGCTAATGGTTCAAACCCGCATGTCCAACAAAATCTCGATGTGATCGGGCAACTCCGTGAGGAAGTAGACGCAGTGAAAATTGAGGCAGAAGATTGGAAGAATAATATGGATCGCCTTGCCTTAGAAAAGTACAATGCCAGGGCCCAACCGACCTCAGTTGAAATCCAACTCCGAAGCATGAAAGAGAAAACCTTGGTGCAAGACAAGAAAATCGAGGAGCTCCAGTCTCATGGGTTCAGAATTTCCGATCGGGAGAAGCAGGTCACAAAGCTCAAAGCGGACAAATCGGAGGTCTAAGCGACCAAGGCCAATGCTAATGTAGTGGTGGCTATATACCAGGCCAATGCCAAAGCTGCTCAGGTCCGAGCAAAGGCGGTTGCCGAGGCTGCTCAGGTTCGAGCAAATTGGGTAGCCGAGCACACCAAATGCCAATCTCGAAGGGAGACTCTTGAGGAGATCCCTGCTCGGGGCTTCGATCTTACAGCCAAGATCGAGAGTGCTAAGGAGCTCGAAGCTGAAGCCAGGGGGTTAGCTTACCCTAATGACGGCGATTCTGAGAGCTAAGCGGATCCGAAAGTGGAGAGGGCCCAGAGGGTGAAGATGCTGCTCCCGGAGATGACCAGGCCTTTTAGGCTTTTGAATAGTTTTTGTATTTCTGTCGAGGCCGCTTTGGCCTTTTGTAAAGAACTTCCATCGGGCCGTGTTGCCCATGTAAAAAGATTTTGATGATTATATAAAACTTTTTCCCTTCCATGGCTTCTGAATCTGTTTTTTTTGTTAATTCATGTAAGGGTCAAAATGCCTTAGCATAAAATTATGAATTTGTGTTCGAGGGTCCAAGGTTTGAGATGGTAAGGACCGGTAATAAGCAATGTCCTCGACCGTTTTTAATCGATGGACCCCGAATGATTATTCGAACTTGAGCTGATGTAGCCCTTAAGCTTAATGATCGGGTGAAGACCTGCTCGAACTCGAAATTAGGTAGCCCTTAGGCTTAACATTCGAGTGAGGATTTGCTCGAACTCAAAGTAAAAGTAGCCCTTAGGCTTTATGGTCGAGTGAGGGCTTGCTCGAACTCGATGTAAGGTAGCCCTCGGGCTTGATAGATAGTCCCCGCGTGAGAATTTGCTCAAAAACGAGTTAAGGTAGCCCTTGGGCTTTGTAGTCGAGTGGGGACTTGCTCGAACTCATAGTAGAAGTAGCCCTTAGGCTTTATGGTCGAGTGTGAGCCTGCTCGAACTCGAGATAAGGTAGCCCTCGGGCTTGATAGATAGTCCCCGAGTGAGAATTTGCTGAAACTCGGGTTAAGGTGTACCCTTTTCGGGTCTTGATTTTTTTCCTTTTCTTTATCATTCATTTTACAAAGATTGGAGTGCCTTAGCATGAAATAATAAGGTTGTGTTAGAGGGTTCGAACAAAACCTTGCCTTTATCGCCTTTCTGGGTTAAGGCATTATCGGGGTTCGAAGTTACCGAAGTTTTCTCCCGAAAATATCTTAAGTTTAAGATTCTGCCGAGGATAGCCTTTAGAACCAGTTGTGAAAGAATTTTTTCTTTTTCAAAGGCCTATTGTGTTAAATTGGCCGTAGCCTTTTAATTTGGGATCTACCCATTGGGTTTGTTTTCCCGTTTTATCTGGGCTTGCCCGAGATAGCAGTCCCCGAGTGGGGCACACATGGCCTTTAAAATTTGAGGGTAGCCTAAAAGGTCTTATGCCCTTGACGCTCAACAACTCGATATGTTCGAGTTTTATTTTTCGGAAGGCAGTCCCCAAGTTTGGGGGTGATTATCCGAACTCTGGGTATGTTCGGCCCTTGAGCTTGTTTCCATAATAGATTGAAAGCATGGAATTGTAAAGTAGAAAAACTTTTTCTAAGACATGAGGTAATTGCAGGAAAACTACTTCTCTTTATTCTTTTAGAAAATGATTACACATGCGCACATGTTTTGTGCTAGGGCTCGAGCAATCTATGTGGGCATGGTTCGTTTGATAGTTTGGCCCTTACAAATCTCACCCATTTACTATGAAGTAATTTCCTCGCAACAAAGTTGACATCCAAGGGCATTGCCCCCCAGTATTCGAGGTTAATTGTAGCGGAATCTCGGATACTG
The DNA here is from genome assembly GCF_001879085.1 of Nicotiana attenuata. NCBI lineage: Eukaryota > Viridiplantae > Streptophyta > Magnoliopsida > Solanales > Solanaceae > Nicotiana > Nicotiana attenuata. Next base: position 22,838 of record NW_017676083.1, on the reverse strand, counting down.
TTAATGCTGTTTTGACACCGATTCGTGAGTACGATCCACTGTTGCCTCGTTAAAAACCTTGAAAAACCCAATTGAGATAAAACCGGTTCAAGGGAAAAAGAGTGCAATGCGTGCTTTATGACCTAAGGCTTCGTACCGCTCCTTGTCGACAACCTGCAAGTGTTAGTCGAAAAATAGAAAGAATTGAAATGGAATCGTACCTAATCATTTTGATTTAGGGTGTTTAATATGACCTTCCTCATTACCAAGTCCCCGTGAACTTTGACCTCGATCATTTCTCCTCTCATTCTGTGCAGAATTTCGCTCAGATCCGCCGCCTCTACGGTCCATATTATACGGTTGATATCGATCTCTATTTGACCTTGGTTCTCGATCAATATCTCTCTCGATTCTATCTATGGGCCTGTTAGTATAAACGGACCCAAAAGGAGTCCCCAGTTGATCATCCTCGATCCTGATCTTCGAGTGATACCGATTATGTACATCAGCCCAAGTGACAGCTGGATACTCGATTATGCTTCAACTGCTATGAAGCTATGGAACTCCAAACGTTGAGACCTTGACAGGCTTGAACAACCCAATCGTTGGTAACTGGTGGAAAATCCATTCGTTCCACTTGGAAATGAGATACGAATTCTTTGAGCATCTCGTTGTCCTTCTCCTTTACCTTGAAAAGGTCCGACTTTCTTGTTACGACCTTAATGGCTTCGGTGTGTGCCTTTACCAAAGCATCTACAAGCATAGCAAACGAGTCAATAGAATTAGGCGGTAAATTATGATACCATATCATAGCCCCCTTCGATAGAGTCTCCCCGAATTTCTTCAGCAAGACGGATTCAATCTCGTCATCTTCCAAGTCATTTTTTTGATAGCACACGTGTATGAGCTGACGTGTTCATTTGGATCAGTCGTCCTGTTATACTTAGGAATCTCGGGCATACGGAACTTATTGGGGATTGGCTTCGAAGCCGCATTTGGGGGGAAAGGTTTTTGTACAAACTTTTTAGAATCTAGTCCTTTCAATATCGGTGGTGCCACTCGACCCTGGAGTTATAGGTTTCCACTTTCTTATCATTTTCCTCGATCTTCTTTTCCCCTGTCCCCATTCGGTTTGTCAGTTCTTCGAGTATCTTTATGATAGTAGGATTGGTATCCGATTCCTTCTCATTCGATTTCCTCGAAGCCTGTGTACAACTTCCTAGGATGGCTCGAGTTCAACCCTACTTGGCGTGTGGTTCTGATTTTGGACCTGAGCTATTGCTGCCTGTTGGGCCTACAACATTTCGAAAATCACTCGCAGGCTGATCCCGCCATCTTCACTGCCATGTGCGTTCTGAGTAGATGATCGAGTACCCCCACGGATGCTGCTTTCAGGATCGACGACCAAATTTCCATTGATAGCTAGATGCAAACTGACATTGATTGGATCTACAGTCGGAACTCCATCGAGGCCAGCAGGGGGCACAACGTTTCCTGGTGCAATGTTCTCATTTTCGCGGTGGTGGCTGAGATCATTGTCAATGTTTTGAGGTGCTGACAGAGAATTTGACTTTTTTTAATCCTGTAATCAAAGACACTTCAAATAACAAGTGTAAAATAGTGTGTGTTACGAAAATTTGTACCAGGCTATCACTATTATCCTTAGCCCCATGGTGGGCGCTAAACTGTTTACCCTTAAAATGGATAACAATTGAATCTATATTGTGGTTTTAAGGACACGTGATTTTACTTGGCACAAATTGAGAAAAATGCAATATTTTTATTGAAATTATTTGGAAATAGAAATAAAGCAAACCAAAATAGATGTATAGCTTTGATCCTCGAGCTTGGTCGCCTTCGAATCAAACAAGAATTTTACTAGAAAGTATGAACAGAATAGCAGAGTATTGAGAGCTTAAGAGAAATATAGTATATTGCTTTATGTAGCGTGAATATGATGTGTTTTACAAATGATTAGACCCCCTTTATATAGCAGGGGAGTCCTGCCCTTAATGCAATTCTAAATACAGTAAGAAATCCCATGGTTAGCTGATTAATTGGCCTCTTCTTGATACGTGCCGAGATTCCCGTCGTGATCCTAGCCCCATCGCAGATATCCTGACTTTTCGTTATTTGGCTCGGCAGGCTTCCCTCGATCTTGCTCGATCATTGTTCCGCTTGGTCTCGATCTTGGCTGGTCTCGATCTGGATCAACCCCTGAGTCACGAGCTTGGCAATCTAACTTCGTGTCACAGTCCGGTATGACATGGCGTGGAACCTTGGCCTGCCACGCCCCAGTCTCGATTAATCATGCAAAAAGGGCAAACCCGATTTTGATCGTATACATCCACCTGGGCCTAGTGTTGGCTGATGTAGTAAATTTGCTCCACCCTCTCCGCAAAAGCCCCAACGGGCATATGTCAAAATTTAATGCCATCAAAATCAGACAAGTTGTCTGATACCAAAACTATAGTAGGGCCTATAACAGTGGATCCAATAAAGTATACAACGAACCAGATCTGTGTGCTTTCATGATCACAAGAGCACCATGAGAAACTTTCAGAACTCCACCTTCACCTGTGTACTTGCACCCAAGAGATTCTAGAGTGTCCAAAGAGATGAGATTTTTCTTCAAGTTAGGAACATGTCTAACATCGGTGAGAGTTCTCACCACACCATCGTGCATTTTGATCGGAGTTGTACCTTTGCCAATAATGTTACAAGTAACATTATTACCCAATTGGACAACTCCACCTTCAGCTGAATCATATGTAGAAAATAAGTCCCTGCTGAGACACATATGATATGAACAACCGGAATCTAATAGATTTGAAACTATTATTAGTTGCTACAAAAATAGTTCCCTCTATCTTATCAGCAACTACACTTGCTTCGACAGTGTGAGTGTCACGGCCCGAATTTTCCACCATCGGGACCGTGATGGCGCCTAACATTACACTTGCTAGGCAAGCCAATGTTAGAACATTCTACTCCGTTTAACAGTTTAAATTTGATATTAGAGAAGAACTAAGATAACTGAATAAATTTAAAGTAATAATGCGAAAGCTGAACTAGCCAAATATCTTTTACAATTCCCTGAATCTGGTGTCACGAGCGCATGAACTACTAGAGTAATACACAAAAGGGTCTGAAATAAATAACAGGCTATTCGAATGAAAGTACACAGCCAACTTGGCGTGTTAAAGATTCTTTCTGATACAAAACAACTTTTTCGCAGTCGGTCAGCTTTTCAGAATGACAAGTCAACACACAAAACGTAGTATTTAAGCGTGCTATACATATTGACTTTTTATGAAACGAAACAGCTTTTTTGCAGTCGGTCAGCTTTTCAGTCCGACAAGACAACACAAAAAACGTAGTATTCAACCGCGCTATACATATTGACTTTTTCTGAAACGAAACAGCTTTTTCGCAGTCGGTCAGCTTTTCAGACCGACAAGACAACACACAAAACGTAGTATTCAACCGCACTATACATATTGACTTTTTCTGAAACGAAATAGCTTTTCCGCAGTCGGTCAGCTTTTCAGAACGAATAGACAACACACAAAACGTAGTATTTAACCGTGCTATACATATTGACTTTTTCTGAAACGAAACAGCTTTTTCGCAGTCGGTCAGTTTTTCAGACCGACAAGACAACACATAAAATGTAGTATTTAACCGCGCTATACATATTGACTTTTTTTGAAACTAAACAGCTTTTTCCCAGTCGGTCATCTTTTCAGACCGACAAAACAACACACAAAATGTAGTATTCAACCGCGCTATATATATATTCACACAAAACGTAGTATTTAACCGTGATATGCTATGCGTGTCCCTATATATCTAGTCACATACTCAAAACATAAAACACACTCACAAATTCAAACCCTAAACTATGGATGACTCTTCCTCTACCAAACGAGCCCTATCCTACTCTTCTACTAGCAGTGATGCTTACTCTTCTACTAGTAGTGATAATGAAGAAGAGAATCCTCCAACATTTGAAGTGGTTATGACTGATTCATGCGTCGACGACAACGATCTGGTAAATTATTATGTCCATTAAACTTTATTTTTTTAACATAAAATACTTTTGTTTGTTATACCTTAACTCCAGAAAATATATATGCATCAGTATTTTATATCTTTATTCAGTTTCATATTTTCCGTAACTTAATAGTAATGCTTTTAAAAAAAAAGTATATTCTAAGAAAAATCTGCAAGCATCTTCCTCCAACATTAGAACACGCGTATCTTCACCATCGTGGCAAAAAGTGGTATGTAAATATGAGTGTTGGTGATCAAAGAAGGTTCAAGGTAGGCTGGAGACTTTTTGTGTTGGAGAATTTTATCAATCGAGGTTTCGTCGTCAAATTTACGTTGGTTGATGTTTCACCACTGCGTGCTATCTTCAATGTGGACGTGAAGGGAGACGGATATCCTGTTTGTACTAATCCATTTTTTACTTGGTACTAGGATGTGTTTGTCTTGATTTATCCTTTTATTATCTTTTATTTTCATGTATGTTGCTTTAGTTATGGTAGTTGTGATTTTTTCTCTTGAAGTATTATGTTATGAAATTTCAATCTTCATATTGGTCTTCTTTACAAACACCAATAAGTTGAATGTTGGAACTATCATATCATCTTCCCAATTCAAAAGTTCATGTTAGATAATAAGATGTAACAAGGCTGTGGAACATAATTTTATTTAATACATCTTGCAACATAAACAAGTACAGACACTTATTATAAAAAAACATTACGAAAATAATACACTAGGTGTATCCTTGATAGTTGGGTACATTAGACGAACTTGCACCAGGAGCTGGATTACCACCGCCACCCAAACCAACGGAAGGACATTTACAACGGTCGTGTCCTGTTTGCGAGCATATGCCACATTTACGCGCATAAACGGTATCCCCAACATCCATTTGGTTCCATATACGCGTTCTCTTTTGCACTTGCAGCTTGCGCAAATAGTCCTTCTTACACAACATTTTAAATGGTTCCGGCGGCCAATAATGCTCAACACCCAATGGTTGCAACTGCCCACTATATGTGTTTACGTATGCAACAACACTGTATTGCCTATCAACATAGTTGGTTGCCCCTAAACCAACTTGTTGAAAGCACTTCATGGCATGTGCGCACGACATGTGGTAGATGGTCCATTTCCCACATGAACACAACCTGCTGGCTTCATTCACGCTGTGTAGATTATTCCCCCGGTGTTCGCGGATAGCGGTGCGAACTTCAAAAATACCCCGGTCGTGATCATACTGTAAATTTGAATGCCAATGTGCTCGGCTCCTGTATTTCTCAAATCTTCTCATTGATATTGGCATAAATTCAACACCCCTGTCCATCAATTCCGATACAGCTCTATGCCTTTCAACAAACCTCTCCGCCATCTGTTTGAATGTCATCCGGACTATGGCAGTGACAGGCAATCCACGTGCAGACTTCAATAGCCCGTTGAATGACCCCGACATATTTGTAGTCAGGGCTCCCCATCGTCTGCCACCATCAACATGCAATGTCCACTTGTGAAGCTCATGTCCCATCAGCCAATTATAGGCTCTTTCGTCTAACTGCCGGATCACTTCCATGCGCCTCCTGAATTTGCATTACTGGTGCTCAGGTGCAGCCATCCACATTAAATCATGCAAGGCCTTGTCGGGATATTTCTTCTAGAAATTGGCCTTCAGGCGCCTCACACAGTAACGATGGTATGCATAGGGTTCCTGCTATTCAGGAAAATGCCGTACAGAACTTAAAATACCACCATGCCGATCAGATATTAGACAAATACCTGAATGTTGTTTCACAACGTGCTGCTTCAAGTGGTTCAAAAATAGCATCCATGTCTTTTCGCTTTCATTGGCACAAATGGCAAAAGCTAGTGAAAATATTTGTCCATTGGCATCTACTGCAATGACGATCAACAGCTTAATATCATACTTTCCATAGACATGAGTACTGTCAATGGAAATTACCGGACGACAATCCACAAAACCATCAATTGCTAGTTTAAATCCCCAGAACACGTATCTGAATATATATTACGGTATTCTCGGACTCCGCTCATGCCTCCATTCAACAACAGTCCCGGGGTTAATGTGTTTCAGTGCGACCATGTACCTGGGTAGAGATGAAAATGACTTATTCCAGTCACCATAAATAATTTTAAATGCACGTTTGCGCCCGAGATATGCCTTTCTTTTAGTTATAGTACACCCATATTCCTGGTGGATGTAATACACTCTTTGATCTTGTACCTAATGGACACTTCCAAGTGTGGAATCAAGACAAAAGAAATCAAGTCAACATCCAAGTTGAAGTGATTCTCATTGAATGTGCCCATTTCACAAACGTGGCTGCCAATATATTTGCCCACTTTCCACAACTCTGTTTCCTTCTTGCTCGCATGCAACATCCAGTTACAACCCATAAAGTATCTACGACATACGACCTTGTATACCTCCGGAGTTGACTCCCATACCGTCATCTCACGGCACTCTCTTACGCTGTACATTTTTACAACCCTGGTTAGGCGAGCTTTATCGGGAAAATACATGCCCCTTGCCAGCACCGTTGGCATAGACTCATCCCACATTACTGACCGAAATTCGTCAGCATCTGTGAGCACGTGATTTTTTTCCTATATGAATTACTCCTACAGAATCCCAAGGAAATAGATTTTTCTTTTAATTATTTGCCATTTTGCGAATTTTTGTGGAATTTTCTTAATTATTTGTGTTTTTCTGTGCATGTTTAATTTTATTTAATTCATGAAAAATACAAAAAATACATTGCATTTGCATTTAGGATTTAATTTTGCATTTTAGATTAATTAGTAAATTAGTTTTTTTATAAAATATAAAAAATCACAAAAAATGGATCACTTTTGCATTTTAACTTTTTAATTTTAGATTTTATAGTTTTCCTTTTAATTTAGGAGTTATTTAATTCCTGTTAAATACTATGACTAGTAATTAATCTAATTGGGTAAGTTAATTTAGTTTAAGAATTAATTTAGGTTTTAATTTTAATTTGAAAAGAAAAAAAAGGAGAGATGGAAATTAAAAGGAAAGAAAAGAACAACAAAAGGGATGAATTTGGCTTAGCCAAATGAATTTCCCCCAAAGACTCGTCCAACTCCAGGCCCAATCACGCCTTAACCCGGTCCACCTTCTTTAATTAGCCAAACGACGTCGTTTTGTCTTCATTTAGTTTAATCGAATCTGGACCCTTCGTTTGACCTCATCCAAATTCCAAGGAACGCCCCCTCTCTTCGTTATAATTGTCCAAACTTCAGAGATTACCTTGTATCTCTTCACTTCATCTCCTCAATCTCTCTTATCTTTAACCCTAGACGCGCCGCCCCGAATTTCTTCACCATCTTCGGCCGGCGGCGGAGCTCAAACCACCACCAAAATCTAACCACACAACCACCACTCATCCCTGAGTCCCAATACACCACCACTTCTCCCCAAATCCTCACTGAATCGGACCAGCGTTGAATCTAAAAACGGAGAAAAGAAAATCTTTCAAGTCTTTGAGCTTCCAAGAACGATTAAGGTTGAAACTTGTATTATTCGTGTGCTCTCAACGAGAACATGCGATTAATACCAATTTCGGCTCAAATCGAAGAACGCCGGAGATCTGTTCAAGCCGGTCCTTCTGCCTTTTAGGTATCTCTGTTCATTTTTTTTCCGTCCTTTGTTTGTTTCCTATCTTCGTCTCCTTCTGATCCCCTTCATTTTCTTTTTCTTTTCTGATTTAAATCGTTTTGGTTTGCATTTTAGGATTGAGTCATGTTAGTTTACAGTATTTAGCTTAATAATACGTTCGTTGTTGTTAGTTCCTTTGATTTCGTTTTGGTTTTGATAAATTCTCTTTTGGTTTTGTTTCGTTGGAATTCTGATATTAGGAGATTGCAACTCCATTGGCCTGTTTTCTTGTGGGCTTTTAGTTTTAAACTGGAATTGGGGCTTCGTAGGTCAGAAGGCCAAAGAGGGGGAGGGTCAATTCTGGTTAAAAAGCCCGGTCAGTTGGTTTGGGGTTTTTGGTTTAATTTGGCCCGTGTCTGATATTCTGAAGGTAAATAGCAGCTGTATAAGGGGTAGTTTAGGGAGATTAGATAAGGGTAATCTGGTCTAACCAACTAGGAAGTTTCCAGGAAATTGGGGAAGGGACTGACTTAGCAAAACAAATTTTAAATTGAGGGTCTGAAGGGAATTAATAAAAATTGGGGAAGGGGTAACTGATAAATTGGCAAAATCATTTCTGTTGCCCTAAAGCCATCTATATAAGTCTTGCCTTCAAAGAGAATGGGCAGAGATTAGAACCTAAAAAAGGGGGTTCAGAAACGGCTGAAGAAATACACATTGAGAGGATCTGAAATCAAAAGAAAAAATACAAAAAAAGAGATCATAGTTACTGTTCCATTGCAGTTGGTATTTTCCTTTTTTTGGACTTTAGAAGCTAGATTGAATTGCTTCTTCTTCTGGGTCACATATGCTTGAATCTGTTTGATCATTGCTGTTTGCTGCTGTTTTAGAGCCTTGCTGACACTTCTATTTCTTTTGCTGAAATTTGTGGTTGTTTGTTGTTTCCAGGTATGTACATGAGCTGAAGTAACAAGAATGGATTTGTGACCTGTTGACATGGAATGGAATTATTTTCTTCACTAGATTAGATGTTTCTTTTCTATTGATAGTCAATATTGTAAATCTGATACTGTTTCAGCTTGGATTTAGCATAGCCAACATGATCTAGTGTAGGTGTTTGGTTTAAGCATTTGAGTCGTATTAGCTTATTCAGGTGTTTAGTAATTAACTACTATTGATTGTCATTATTTGGGATTGCTTTTCAAAAGTTTGTTGAGTGTGGACTCATAAGGTGGTACTGTTGAATATGTTAATAGGTTTAGCTACTGTTGAACATGTTAGTGGTCTGAATTTGTCTGTCCTTTATAAATTGTGCAGATGGTTAAATTTGTAGTTGGTAGTGTTGTTCCTTTCATGTGTGAAATTGCTCTGTTGAAACCAGGTTGAGATTGATCATTGAACCTGCATAATTTGGCTTTTTTGTTATGCATTCATATAGTATTCTGTCTGTATGAGGTTTTGGTACATTTAATGGGGATTTTCAAGTTCAGGTTCATGTGACAGTTGACTGTAACAAACAATTAAAGTCATGTTTCGCCGTTATTGTTCATATTTGGCGCCTGTGTTTTATGTTGTCGCAATTCTAGTAATTTGATATCCTTTTCACTTTAATGGAAAGGATCTCCTTTGATATGCATCAGTATGATTTGGCCCTCGTCATTTCAGTGCTGGGCTTCGCGCTGAGCCCAGCCGGCCGCCCGTTTCAGTTAATTAAACACTTGGTTTTGGCCGGTGCAGGTTCATTGATTATTAGGATTAGGTTGAACATTAACCTAGCACACATTCGAATTCCCTTAGTCTTATTTAATTAATTAGACTCTTTCAATTAGACTTGAGGTGTGCCATAAACAAAATTAGATAACCCATGGCCCTCGGATAATTAATTTTAACTCTTTAGAAATCGAGGTGTGCCATTAGTTGAATTTTCCATGGCCCTCGCAAACTTGAAAGTGCGTAGTTGCTCTAGGCGCGCTATTTAAATTAATTTCCTTAAACTCGGGTGTTCATTTCATGTGATCCAACTCCAATTCTCAACAAGGTTAAATAGAGCGTGTCGTGAACCACGGGTGCATTTCATGTGACGTGGCTTGTGATATGTTTTAAATAACCTTGAATTAATTCCTTAAATAAGTAAAAGCGGTTTTAAAGTTAAAAATGCACATAGGTTAAAACATGTATTAAAATCAAATAATAGGCCAATAACAACAGTTGAGCGACCGTGCTAAAACCACGGAACTCGGGAATGCCTAACACCTTCTCCCAGGTTAACAGAATTCCTTACCCGGATTTCTATGTTTCGGGGACTGTAAAATAGAGTCAATCTTTCCTCGATTCGAGATTTGAATCGGTGACTTGGGACACCATAAATTATCCCAAGTGGCGACTCTGATTCTTAAATAATTAATCCCGTTTCGATTGTCACTTAAATTGGAAAAAACTCCCTTATACCCTTCCGGTTGTAGGAAAAAGGAGGTGTGACAGCTCTGGCGACTCTGCTGGGGATAATAACCCAGAATCTCTGGTTCATGGTTCAGAGTTCGAGCTTAGAATAACTGTTATAGTTGGCTTTTATTTATTGTCTGATTTTTACGTGTTTGAGCTTAATGTGCTAAATGTTGCTTTTTACCGCTTTGATATTGTTTGAACTATATATAAATTGTTACGAAATCCTCCTCTCTCTGAGTCTTCTAAATCATCTAGGAAGTGTGCACTTCGTGTGACTTCTCTTCTATTAGAGTCATTCCAATTTTAGAACGAGGTTCGGACAAGTTGCAGAGCCGGTGAAGCTTCTGTATTCCCGGTACGCTGCCCCCCCTCGGCTCGAGCTGTCCGCTCAGGTAAGCCAGGTCTAGAACAAATAAACCCAGGTTTTTAAAACTAGAATAACATAGCCTTATGCCGGATCCCTAGTAGGAACGTTTGTTGCATCACGTGCATTTGACTTAGGGGGCTCAACACAGGGGTTGGGTCCGTCTAGGACAGGTGTACCCAAAATAACAGACCATCTTGATGCATCCTATGTGTTACATGTTGCATTTCTTCAAGGGTAAAAGGGTCATTTGGCGGACCAATGATAGTTGAGGGCAAATGAAAAAAAAGAAAAAAAAAGGAAGAAAAAAAGAGGGTGAAGTGTGAAAATAAAGCAAGTAGGTCCCAGTTATGTTTTCTGTCACATTTTTATTAAGAAAAAGAAAAAAAATGAAAATTCAAAAAAAGATTTTGCACTTTTTCATCATTTTCCGAAAATCAAAAAATCAAAAAAAAAGGAAAAAAAAATCCAAAAAGAGTGTACATGTTTCATCATTTTTCAAAAAAAAAAAAAGACAAAAATATATTTTTCTCTAAATTAGGTTTTTTTATTCTCGCCCGTATCCAATCTGCCCGAACTATGCATACCTGATTCTCGTCTTTCGGGGCGTGATATGTAGGCAACCCACATAGGGTCCGGTCTTCCTAGTGAGTTTAGGTTCTTGGCTTCGCGGGGTCTTAGCCAAATCTTGCATTTTAGCCACTTTTAGCCACATAGGTTAATTTTAGAAAAATAATCACAACCATGTCTTGCATGTGTCTAGTAGGGAATGTTATTGTCTCACATAGTGCTGGTTTCAATTTTCTCATACAGGTATGGATCTACATACCAGAGTTTGAGCATGACAGACACCCCGGGACCATCTAGTCAGGATCGCTCATTCAGGAGTGGATTAAAAGGAGATGTTCTTTTCTTTTTTATGTTTTGAGTCTGTTTTTTTATGTCGTCTTTTACCTTCTAGTTTTGTATAGTAATGTCGAGTTTTTTATTATTATTGTACTTTCTATTTTGCATTTGAAAAAGTGTGTTATAAATCAAAAATCCAAAAAAAAGAGAAGATATATTGCATTTTTATATTTCCGTTAGAATTTTCTTTAGAAATACTACTCCTAGAAATTTAAAAAAAAAAGAAATTTTTCGGTGGTTTTCCTTTAGGAAATCAATAATCTAGAACTCAAAATAAAAAAAATTGCTTTTATATTTCCTTTTAGTACATTAAGACTAAAAATTCAAAAAAAAAAGAAGAGAATTTTCTTTTAGTATCTCTTTAAAAGTTTTCTTTAAGATATTAATTCCAAAAATCCAAAAAGATTTTCTTTTGAGGTTCTTCTTTGGGAAATTAATGAAAAATGAATATAAAAAAAATTCTTTTTATTTTACTAGAACTTTAGGACATTGTACATAGAATAAAAACACAACATACTTTATCTTTGGTGTATTTTCAGAGTTTCTCCCTTAGGTAATCAAATTGAAATCCAAAAATATTTTTTTTTTATCTTTTTCATTTCTTGTTTCGAAATCTTTCTTCAGGATATCAAGTGAAAATTCAAAATATTTTTCTTTGGTTCATTCTTTAGATTTCCTTCAAATAAAAGAAAATCAAAAAATATTTCTGTTCTAGGGGTTTTTTCTTAATAATTTCTCATAGAGTATTTGTTTCAACAAGAACGGAAAAAGAAAAAAAATATATGCTCGAGTTTAGAATAGGTTATAGAACATTAAGTCTAGAAAATTAAAAAAAAAAGATTTGCTTCTTTTATTTCCTTTTTCTCGTCAGAGTAGTCATTAAGGTAAAATAAAAAGAAAAAAAAAGAGAACGTTAGTTTGTTTCCTTTATTTCCGATCTTCCCGAACTATGCAAAGATCTGATTCATGCGGCGTCATGATACGTAGGCAACCTACATAGGGTTCGATCGAATTATTTTTTTTATTAAAAAAAAATAAAAAAAAAGAAAAAAGAGAGATGAAATTATGGGATGTGAGAAATGAGAGGAAAGAAAAGAGTGATAATTAGGAAAAAAAAAGGAAGCAAAATGAGCAAGTAAGTGCTAGAAAAGCAAAGAAAAGAGAAGATTGAAATGGATAAATTGGGATGATGCCATATGACCTTCATACCCTCGAAGTCATGATAGAACCGATAATTGTGACTAAGTGCATTGCACGTAATGTGAGATTATCTTATGTTAAATGCCCTAACGCTAATGTGATGGCCTCATTTTGTTATCTTCATAGCAGAAGGGTGGTTGGTTTGTGGTTCTTAAAGTAGTAACTCCTCTCTACAACATAAAGTCAAAAGGCAATGGCAGACAACAACAGAATTGAGTTGGTTGATACCGGTGCCCGAAAGCAGTTGGTTGAACAGGACACTGGGTTGGCTGATGAGGTAAGAATGTTAAGACAACACATGACGGACATGTATCAGGCTTGGATGACTGGGAAGGAACCACCCCCGCCACCACCTAGCTTCTTAGATGCTACCCTTACCCAAACTCCGGTCATAGTGCAAGATGATCCCCCATACTCTCCAGATCCACCCGCTTATCATAGCTTTCCCAACCACCCTAGTAGCTCCATCACTCGTCCTCCAATTACCTTTCCCCAAAATTGCCCTCCCGTCATATCCACTATCCCCATCAATGAACACCCACTCGAAGCTCATGATGCCCAATATTACCCCTCAGAGGTTGCCCACAAGGTTCCTGACTCATACAATCAGAACCCTCAGAATGAGCTTCATGTTGAAAATGAAAAGGTCACAGGAAGAGAAGGGCGAGATGAGATATCCAGGAAGCTGAAAAGCATAGAACAGTCCTTAAAGAACATGCAAGGGATGGAAGACCAGGTTAACATGTCTTATAAAGAATTGTGTATGTTCCCTGACGTTCGCTTGCCCGCGGGGTTTAAAGTGCCAAAGTTTAACTTATATGATGGGTGTGGAGATCCGGTAGCCCATTTCAGGGTTTATTGCAGTGAAATGAGAAGTGCTGGAAAGAAAGATGATTTTTTGATGGCGTATTTCAGTAAGAGCTTGACTGGGGCAACTTTCGAATGGCATAATCGTCAAGATGTCGGTAAGTGGCATACATTGGGCGACATGGCTCAAGATTTTGTTCGACACTTTCAATACAAATTAGGCATTACCCCATACCGCTCCTCCCTATCTAAAATGGAAAAGAAGTTGGAGGAAAGCTTTAGGGAGTTTGGGCTCAGATGGAGGGAGCAAGCTGCTCGAGTCAGCCCCCCGATTGGTGAAAAAGAAATGGTTGAGCTTTTCCTACAAGCCCAGGGGCCCACCTACTTCAGTCATTTGATTCCGACCTTGGGTAAACCTTTCAATGATGTGGTAAAAATGGGGGAGATGGTAGAAGAGGGAATCAAGCCAGGCAAAATCATGAGTTATTCGGCATTGAAAGATACTACGGAAGACATTCAGAACATCCCGGTAAGTTTGGGTGGAAGAAAGAGAAATAGAAAAGATGATCCGCTGGGCATTCCTGCTCAACGCTTTCAGCCTCGAAATCGACCCCATGTATATCCTTGTGCACCAGATGATCCTCCCCAATGCTACTTCTCTCCACAGAACCCCCAAAGTCGTACATCGCTTTCCCAGTACCCTATCCACAATGCACTACCATATGCTCCACACCCACGAGGCCCGCGATGGCTCGCACCACTTCCCCAAATGTCTTACCCGCCCCCTCAAGCATATCAGCCACCTGCCCGCAAAAGGTTCCAACCGAGGCTAGAATACAAACTGAAAAGACTACTGAAAAAAGAAAAGGCTTTCACCCCTATTGGAGAATCATATGCCAGTTTGTTCCAAAGGTTGAGGCAATTGGACATGTTGAAGCCGATTCAGATAAAAATGCCAAACCCTCAACCAAAGAAGTTTGATTTTTCTCAAAGGTGAGTATATTGCTCCGATGCCCCGGGTCACAGTACAGAAAAGTGTTGGCACCTGAAAAATGCAATTCAGAAGCTTATTGATGCAGGTGACATTGTCGTGCAAAATCCAGATGCAGCAGACACTAGCCAAAGTCCATCGCCTGTTCGTAATGAGACGCATATGGTGGGTATGATTTGTTTTGAAAAGGAATAAGAGAATTCTTCTGAGATCCCCGGAGGACCACGCGCTGCAAAGCTTTCAGCGCTATAAGAGGTTGATCTTAAGAACGATCCGGCAAAGGGAACCCAAAAGCAATTTGTTAAGAACAATGTGATGAAGACTTGTGAAGGTCCTAGTATTGCTGATGCAGAATTCAATGGCTAAGATGTTGAGCTTGGTGATTGGAAAGATGTTCCTTTCTTGGCTAGCCAGGGAGGAGTCTTGGTGGTTTATTTTGTTGTCATTTCTGTTGTCCGGTTTATTTCAGGGTTGTAATCCGGATATTGTGTTGTGGCTCAAACCCTTCTGTGACGACCCGACCCGTCGTCTCATGTATTACAGCCCGATTTCCCCCATTTACTGCTTCATCATGTTTCATTATCAGCAACGAGTGAGTTATAGTTGAATTGAATTGGTTTGTATAGGAAATGAGACACTTAGTCTCTTTAAGGAAGGCTTAAGTTGGAAAGGTCAGCCGGACGTTGACTTATGAGTTAGAAGGCTCGGATGTGATTTCCGGTGATTCGGTTAGCTTCGGGGGATGATTTGTGACTTGGGAGTGCGATCGGAATTGATTTTGGAGGCCCGGTGTAGAATTAGGCTTGAATTGGCGAGGTTAGTATTTTGGCGAATTCCGTGGATGGGTGAGAATTTGATCCGGGGGTCGGAATGGAATTCCGAGAGTTGCTGTAGCTTCGTTAAGTGATTTTCGATATGTGTGCAAATTTTCAGGTCATTTGGACATCGTTTGGTTGGGTTTTTGATCGAAAGTGCATTTCGGAAGTTCATGAAGAACTTAGGCTTTAATCCGATGTGAATTGATGATTTTAGTGTTGTTAGGTGTGTTTTGATGATTGGAGCAAGTTCGTATGATGTATTGGGATATGTTGGTGCCTTTGGCTGAGGTCCCGGGGGCCTCGGGGTGGTTTCGGATGGTTAACGGGATGAAATTTGGAGTTTAAAGGCTGCTGAAGGATCTGGTACCTGGTATTTCCGCTTCTGCGGAAATGGACCGCAGAAGCGGTCACGCAGAAGCGAGAGGGGGCCCGCAGAAGCGAAAATGGGCCTGGGAGATTTTTCCGCAAAAGCGGACCAGCGGACCGTAGAAGCGGACCCGCTTACGCGATTGGTTGACCGCAGAAGCGGTCTTTGGGAAAAGTTGAGGAACCACAGAAGCGGATAAGTAACCGCAAAAGCGGTGTCGCAGAAGCGACAAAAGGACCGCAAAAGCGGAAAGAACTGTTCAGAAGGGGGTTTTATTATAATATTTCATCCGCGAGGGTTATGTATTTTTCCACCATTTTGAGCTAGCTTTGAGATCTTTGAGGCGATTTTGAAGAGGGATTCGAGGAGGAATGATTAGAGGTAAGTTCCTTGGCCTAAATACTCGAGATTTTGTTAAATTTAACATGGAAATTGGTTGGAATTCATTAAAAGGGGTAAAGCTAGGGCTTGAGTTTTTGATATTTCAAATTGGGATTTGATAGGTCATTTGAGCTCGGATTTGGGAATTCTTGGTATGTATGGACTCGTGGCGAGACGAGGAATCCGGTAATGTGAATTTTGTAATTTTTCGAGAAGCAGGCCCGGGGCTCAGGTTTTGCTAGTTTCGAGATTTCTGCTATTTCTTGGTTGTTTTCGATTGGGTATTGTTCCCTTGGCATATTGTAATGTATTCGCTCTGATTTTGGTTAGATTCGAAGCGCGTGGAGGCCGATTCGAGGGGCAAAGGCGTCGCGAGCTAGAGATTTCACCGGTTCGAGGTGAGTAATAGATATAGATGATGACCTGAGGGTTTGAAACCCCGGTATATCACATGTGACGCTATATTGAGGCGAGACAGATACTCTATGACGAGTGCGGGGTCGATTGTGACTGGGGATTGTGACCTAGTCCGTTCCGATTGATGTTCGTACTGTGTTCTTGACTAAAAATTGTTGGCAATCATCCTACTTGGATTTTATGAATATGTTTGGGGCTTTGTGCCTATCATTTGCATCCTTCAGGGATCCTTATCACTGCTTCCATGATGCTTAGCATATTTCATGATATCAGTCCTGAGTTAGACACTGCCTCGAAATGTTTAGTAAATAAATAAAGGTTTAAACACTTAGCTCTATAATTCCTAATAATTGAAACTAAAAATGAACAATTTGACTGTGCCCGAGTGGCTTGCATGCATATATATATATATATATCTGGACTGAGTGTGGATCGGGCTGCACGCCGCAACGAATGCTACGATGATGTTGCGCTTGGGCTGTAGGAGCCCCTCCGGAGTCTGAACCCCCACAGTGAGCGCGGGTACCTAAATGGATCGAGCTGCGTGCCGCAACGGTCATGTGCATTGCATTGCATTCATGCATTTATACCTATTTGTCTTGTCCTGGTATTGTTGTTGTTCCACCGTTTTATGTGCTGAATCGCTGATTATAGCTTTATATTATAATATTTCGGAATTTCTTACTTTCAGCCATTATATATGTTTATTACTCACTGAGTTGGAAGTACTCACTTTACTCCCTGCACCTCGCGTGCAGTTGCAGGTATCGTTCACCCGGTAGCGGGTTATTAGCGGATTGAAGGTATTGATATTGTAGCTGAGCAAGGTGACCGCCAGCGTTCGCGGCACCGGATGTTGTCTTTTGTTTTCCAGAAATTTTACTTGTATATATTTATTGGCCTGTAGTTGTGTTAAGGTTTCCTTAGATGCTCGTGACTTGTGACACCCCGGTCGGGTAGTATTTAACAATTTTTAATGCCATTAAGTTGTATCTTCTATTCATTTATGTTTAATAATTGTTAGTGAAAGGATTTGGGTTAGTTGGCTGGCTTTGTCTTCGCGAGAGGCGCCATCACGACCGGTATGGGAATTGGGTCGTGACACCTTCTTTCCTTTTATTTTGCCTGGTTTGTTTAGTCGTAGTAACTCGTTTAGTGCTGTCTAGTTTGTTCCAGGGTTGTCACCCCAGTTTAGTGCTTGTTTTGTTGTTCAAACCCCTTCACCGTTTGTCTAATGCAATTTTCTGTTTTATGTTATTTCTAGTCATTTCTGTTTAGTTCTCTTCTCCTTTTATAGTTCTCTTCATGCTGGTTCTGGTGACATGACATGCACGCATAATTCTAGGCCTGGTCTTAAGGGTTAGTTTAATCATGAAGCAATAAAACAATTGTGAAGATGATAGGGACATTTGAGGGAAATAAGTAACATTTCGAGATCATTTGAAGCCCGAACTGTGTGAAACTGGGGCAGATAATTGGGAAAGTTAATGGGGCGACAAGAATTCATTAAAGGAGAGTGCATTCCGGACGATTTGAAGCAAGCAACTTTGAGTTCAAGTGCATCTCAAGTTACAAGATAAAGTCAGGAAAGTTTTCTTCGAATCGACGGAGGATATCCATTGTGAAAAGGGAATCACCCAACGAGGGTTCTATACTTGACAAGGCGCTAAAGAAAAGTGGAAGGCATATCAGTAATACCAATGCCGAAGCTGCAAACGAAATACTAGGCATGATCTTCATTTTTCATCTTCAGGTTGCATGTGTTACACTTAGTATTCTTAAAGATTGGGAGGCCCTCTTTCTGCTATCTAAGCACTTTATCCTTTGTTACCCCTTTTGAGCCTTATTTATTTTCTTTCATACCACTCTTTTGGAATCAGTAGCAAAGTTCAGAAACACAGATACAGAAGATAAATAAAGAAGAGAAAAGAGGAAAAAGAGAAGAGGAAAAGAGAAAAGAAATTAAAAAAAGAGAGTAAGTAAAGCAAAAGAAAGAAAAGAAAAGAAAAAAAAGAGAAACAAGAGAGAAAAGAAGAAAAGAAAAAAAAAGTACAAAAAACAAAGCAATTCCTATGTCATTAACTACGTTCGACCTGATTCCTTTTAAGGATACGTAGGCAGCCTCACGGTTCGGTCCCACCAAAATAAAAATTCAAAAGTCCCCAAGCAAAGAAACTGGGGCAGAAGTTTTGATATTGCAAAAGATCTGATTCCAAAAGTTGTAATTCTAAGCCCATTCAAGTTGTTTCGAGCCTTTATAATATCCTTTCTTTCTAACCTTGTCCAAAGCCACATTACAGTCCAAAAAAAAGACCTCCCAGATAATCTTTGAGAGTGCTGAGTTTAGACATGCCAAGAGTATATGCTGTTTTTTACCATGGTTAATGCCTTGTCATATGCAGAATCAGAGGAGAATAAGAAGAAAAGAACAAAATGAGAGGGTCTTATTGGTGAAAACCTTCACAGGCACCGTAAGGCGATGGTGAGTTGAGAGAAAGAACAAAACGAGAGAGGCTTGATGGTGAAAACCCTTCGGGCACTACAAGTCGAATAAGGATTGTGAATCAAGACTGAATAATCGAAGCATTGAAGCCCAGTTTCACGGCGAAAAGGTACAACAAGAGTTGAAGATCAGACTTGCTTGACAGAATAGGCCACAGGTGCATGTCATGGTCATTAGCGTTGGTATCCACATCTGATAGGTTTCTACTTTGTAGTTTCTTGTTAGAAATCATCCCTTTCCATTGTCCTTTACTCTGTTCCTTTTGTCTTGTTTACTTCCTCTTCCTGAGTCTGTTTGGTCAGAACAAGTGAGAAATGACTTCAAAATTTGCCACCAGCTTTCCAATTGCACAAAACGAGATCTGGCTAGCACATCAAAGTGTCATAAGTCAGGAAGGAACAGCAAGCGCACTGAGTTGGTAACAATCAACATGCTTTGAGATTCATGTGAAATACAAAGGATCGGTATATGTCAATTCATGAACAATGCAACAGATAGAGGGTGTTGGGTTGGAACGGATCAAAGGTATTTTCTGTGATAAGATTGACAAAGAAAGTGGTTAACCAGTAACAAGCAAGGTCTGCCAAGCGGAAATCAAAGTTATCATGGCAAGTGAAGGAGCAATAGACCTCAAGGCCAAGGCCAGTGTTTTAAGTCAGGAAAGAACAACATGCGCACTGAGTGGATGACAATTGACTTGCTTTGGGATTCATGTGAAACACAAAGGTTCAATACATGTCAATGCAAAAGCACAATGAAACAGATGAATGGTATTGGGTTGGAACGGATCAGAGGTATTTTCCGTGATTAGGGTGACAGAGAAAGTGGTTAGTCAATAAACAAGCAAGGACATCCAAGTGGAAATCAAGTTATTATGGCAAGTGAAGGAGCAATCGCCCTCAAAGTCAAGGCCACAACCAACCACCATGTTTAAACTCACAAGTTTTCTTTGAAATAGGGATGAAGACTATGTCCAAGTCAAAGCTTGGAAGCTTGAATTTTTCAAATGTCATGCCCAAATTATGTCATCACAAAGGCGGTTTGAGAAGAGGAAAGAAATTTCTTCGATCGGCAGGAACCCTTCATGAGGAAAAAGCATGCTTCAGGGGCAAGGAATTTTGTTCATTTTGCAGAAACCCTCCAAGAAGAGAGCGCGACTCAGGTAAGTTCATTCTCGGCTTCTCAGGACCCTCCTGGATAATGGGACTTAATTTAAAATTTTCAGGACCCTCCTGAATAATGGGACTTAGCTTTAAGACTTCAATTAGATAACAAGATTTAGCGTAAGTTCTGCTGTAGGGAAGGATAATTTAGCCTTAAAGTTGTCACTCTTAAGATAAGACTTGATTTTGATTTTCAGGACCCTCCTGGATAATGGGATGTAGCTTTAAGACTTTCTTAGATAACAAGATTTAGCGGAAGTCATACCTTTAGAAGATATAATTTAGCTTTAAAACTGTCATTGGGATCTAGCTTGTAAATTCTTAGAGATATTTGGTAACATGATTCAATTAACACTCACCGATGTGCCCAGCTACCAAACTGGGGCAGAAATTTTTTTGTTTGTTTTTTCTGTTTTGTTGTAATCAGGCACCCACCTGGAGAGAAAGGGAGAACAACACGAGTTTCAAGGATAGAAAGCAGTTCAGGTTCAAGCAATCAGGAGCCCACCTGGAGAACGAAGGGAAGCAGCGAGGTTCAAAGGAGTTCAGCAATCAGGAGCCCACCTAAAGAACAAAGGGAAGCAATTCAAGTTTCGAGGAAAAGCAGCGCAGGTGTTGGTAATCAGGAGCCCACCTGGAGAACGAAGGGAAGCGACAATTTTCAAAGGAAGACAACAATCAGGAGCCCACCTGAAGAACGAAGGGAAGCAACGAGGTTCAAAGGAGTTCAGCAATTAGGAGCCCACCTGAAGAACAAAGGGAAAGCAGCAAGGTTCAAAGGAGTTCAGCAATCAGGAGCCCACCTGAAGAACAAAGGGAAGCAGTTCAAGTTTCAAGGAAAATCAGCGCAAGGGTTGGTAATCAGGAGCCCACCTGGAGAACGAAGGGAAGCAGCAATGTTCAAAGAAAGACAACAATCAGGAGCCCGCCTGGAGAACAAAGGGAAGCAGCAATGTTCAAAGGAAGTTCGGCAATCAGGCGCCCACCTGGAGAACAAATGGAGAACAAGGCAAGTTTCGGAGGAAAGGAAGATCATTCAAATATTAGAAATCAGGAGCCCACCGGGAGAACAAAGGGAAAGCAACAATTTTTGAAGGAAGACGATTCAAATTCAGCAATCAGGTGCCCGCCTGAAAAACAAAGGGAAAGCAGCTCAGAATACAATTCAAGTCAGCAAAAAAGGAATTTCACCTGGAGAGTACGAGTCAACAGAGCAACAGGAACTGCAAGATCAAGTTTGAAGATGTAGAAAGGATTTTTGTAATTCATAGTTTAGCCTAGCTTCTTTTGTCTTGGTGTAATAAGGGGTTCAACAAGCAGTAGCAGCAGCAACAACAGTGAAATCACAGCTTCCTGGTAGTCCCAGCTACCAAAACTTCCCGAACTACACTGACCTGATTCCTTTATAGCCAAGGATATGTAGGCAACCTCGGAAGCAGGGTGCGGTCAAATATTTCAAAAATGCTCCCCACAGAGTATTCAAACGGGCAAAAATTGCTCGTATCCGCTCACTTTATCTTTGCACGAAAACTCTTCATGTTTCCGAGCAAAGAGGGGCAGCTGTGAGCACGTGATTTTTGCCCTATATGAATTACTCCTATAGAATCCCAAGGAAATAGATTTTTCTTTTAATTATTTGCCATTTTGGGAATTTTTGTGGAATTTTCTTATTTATTTGTATTTTTCTGTGCATGATTAATTTTATTTAATTCATGAAAAATACAAAAAATACATTGCATTTGCATTTAGGATTTAATTTTGCATTTTAGATTAATTAGTAAATTAGTTGTTTTATAAAATATAAAAAATCACAAAAATGGGATCACTTTTGCATTTTAACTTTTTAATTTTAGATTTTATAGTTTTCCTTTTAATTTAGGAGTTATTTAATTCCTGTTAAATACTATGACTAGTAATTAATCTAATTTGGTAAGTTAATAAGTTTAAAAATTAATTTAGGTTTTAATTTAATTTGAAAAGAAAAAAAAGAGATTGGAAATTATAAGGAAAGAAAAGAACAACAAAAGGGCTGATTTTGGCTTAGCCCAAATGAATTTCCACAAAAGACTCGTCCAACTCCAGGCCCAATCACGCCTTAACCTGGTCCGCCTTTTTTTATTAACCAAACGACGTCGTTTTGTCTTCATTTAGTTTAAACGAATCTGGACCCTTCGTTTGACCTTATCCAACGGCCAAGGAACGCCCCCCCTCTCTTCGTTATAATTGTCCAAACTTTAGAGATTACCTCGTATCTCTTCACTTCATCTCCTCAATCTCCCTCATCTCTAACCCTAGACATGCCGCCCTGAATTTCTTCACCATCTCCGGCCGGCGGCGGAGCTCAAACCACCACTAAAATCTAACCACCCAACCACCACTCATCCCTGAGTCCCAATCCACCACCACTTCTCCCCAAATCCTCACCGAATCGGACCAGCGTTGAATCTAAAATGGAGAAAAGAAAATCTTTCAAGTCTTCGAGCTTCCAAGAACGATTAAGGTTGAAACTTGTATTATTCGTGCGTTCTCAACGAGAACATGCGATTAATACCAATTTCGGCTCAAATCGAAGAACGCCGGAGATCTGTTCAAGCCGGTCTGTCTGCCTTTTAGGTATCTCTGTTCGTTTTTTTCGTCCTTTGTTTATTTCCTATCTTCATCTCCTTCAGATCCCCTTCCTTTTCTTTCTTGTTTTTTTTGATTTAAATCGTTTTGGTTTGCATGTTAGGATTGAGTCATGTTAGTTTACAGTATTTAGCTTAATAATACGTTCGTTGTTGTTAGTTCCTTTGATTTCGTTTTGGTTTTGA
>NW_017676082.1:49552-52460 GCF_001879085.1 Nicotiana attenuata | reverse complement strand
TTGGATCTATCGTTATTGAGCTTGTTTAGGGATCTGGGGAGATCTATGAGTTGCTTTCTGTGCTGTGGGATGTCATGACTTGTTGGCTATAGGCACATGTGGTGCGGTCCTATTTGAGATTCATAGAGGAAGTCGAGCGAGAAGAGTGATTGAGTGTTGCTCAGCAAATAGAGTATTGGTTATGGCCTATCGGGTTGTGTGTCATATGTTATTGGTTTCACCGTGGATGTAATGAATTACTTTGGTTATAGACATCAAATGTGCGTGGCTGTTGATTTTGATCATAGTGACTTGAGGTGCTTCATGTGTAACAATGTTTGGATATGATCGCGCATTGTAGCGAGGCTACGTGGAGTTAGGACCCTTCGAGGTAGATTCAGGTGTTCTATTTCTATGATGTGAGACGGGGTCTCAGCCTTGTGTTGTGATGGTGTTGATGAGCTTGAAGTACAACTCTTTTGTTTGAGTTATTTTCATGATTTGAGTATATTCAGGTCGTTTCTTGTTGGTACGCGTATTATGCAAGTTGTGGCTTAGGCCTGTATTGAGGTATCATATCACCAGAGTGGTGTGTTGGATTCGAGGTGATCGTTAGAGTCATTAATGAATACGAACAGAATTGATTGCAGCTTGTTAGAGAGATAATATCGAGATTCGGCCCGAAAATCTGTTGTGATATTAGTCAAAGGGAAGTGGCTTCATGAATGGTTGATCTGAGGAATAGTTACGGTTTATCGCGTGTTTCATTTGTTGTTGGCAGTATATGGAAGTGTTGGAATAAGACTTTAGCTAATAAAAGGTTTTCTATTGGTATTTGGTTATTATGGGCAACTGCTGTAAATAGAGGCTATCGTTTCGAGTGTTTGGATTATGTGGTATATCATATGATTTCACCTGAGGTTGCAAGTATGGGTTATTACAGCTGGTTCGGGTTTATTCTGGGTATAGATGTGAGGTTATGATATTGTGTATGATTTCGGAAAGTGCAATGTGGTTCTATGGTTTATGGTTTAAATGGACTGTGAGATTTTGGCTATATTGTGTTGTCGGACCTATATGAGATAGGGTGACGTGAGATCACCCCGAGTATATGCTTGGTAAAGTTATTCAGCTGTTGGTTAGCTTCTAGGACAACTCTGGGTACGCTCGAAGACGAGCGTTGGTTTAAGTTGGGGAGGATGTGACGACCCGACCCGTAGTCCCATGTATTACAGCCCCGTTTTTCCCTATTTATTGCTTCTTCATGTTTCATTATCAGCAACGAGTGTGTTATAGTTGAATTGAATTGGTTTGGATAGGAAATGAGACACTTAGTCTCTTTAAGGAAGGCTTAAGTTGGAAAGGTCAATCGGACGTTGACTTATGAGTTAGAAGGCTTGGATGTGATTTCCGGTGATTCGGTTAGCTTCGGGGGATGATTTGTGACTTGGGAGTGCGATCGGAATTGATTTTGAAGGCCCGGTGTAGAATTAGGCTTGAATTGGCGAGGTTAGTATTTTGGCGAATTCCGGTGGATGGGTGAGAATATGATCCGGGGGTCGGAATGGAATTCCGAGAGTTGCTGTAGCTTCGTTAAGTGATTTTGGATATGTGTGCAAATTTTCAGGTCATTCGGACGTCGTTTGGTCGGGTTTTTGATCGAAAGTGCATTTCGGAAGTTTTTGAAGAACTTAG
The DNA here is from genome assembly GCF_001879085.1 of Nicotiana attenuata. NCBI lineage: Eukaryota > Viridiplantae > Streptophyta > Magnoliopsida > Solanales > Solanaceae > Nicotiana > Nicotiana attenuata. The sequence goes on along the minus strand of NW_017676082.1, from coordinate 50,786 downwards.
GCTTGAATCAGATGTGATTTGATGCTTTTAGCGTTGTTTGATGTGTTTTGATGATTGGAACAAGTTTGAATGATGTTATGGGATATGTCCGTGCTTTTGGTTGAGGTCCCGGGGGCCTCGGGGTGGTTTCGGATCATTTTGGAGAAGTTTGATATTGCTGGTTCTGGTGTAACACTATAGCTTGGGAATTGCGAAGGATTTCCTGGGAATTGCGAAAACACTGTAGCTGGGGCAGAATGTTTAAAAAACATTTCATCCGCGAGTTGGGGTTAGTTTCCACCATTGTTAAACGACCTTGGGAGTATTTGGCGAGCAATTAAGAGGGTTTTGACTGGGAATCGATTGGAGGTAAGTCCTATGGCCTAGAAACGTCATTTTTATTGTGATTTCAACACTTAAATTCATGGAAATTGGGTTAAAAGGGAAGAACTAGGGCTTGGGTTTTTGAATGAGATTTTGGGATTTGAGGGAGCAAATGAACTCCGATTCTTGTGATTTTTACATGTATAGACTCGTGGCGAGATAAGGAACATTTTGGTGTAAAAATTTTAGACTTTCGAGAAGTGGGCCCGGGGCTCGGGTTTTGCAAATTTCGGAATTTGTGCCCGTTCTTGATTGTTTTCGCTTGGGCTTTGTTCCCTTAGCATATTGTGATGTATTCGCTCTGTTTTTGGGTAGATTCGACGCGCGTGGAGGCCGATTCGAGGGGCAAAGGCGTCGCGGGCTAGAGATTTCGCCGGTTCGAGGTGAGTAATACTTGTAAATGATATCCTGAGGGTTTGAAACCCCGGATTTGCACATCATAGTGCTGTATTGTGGTGACTTGCACGCCAGGTATGAGCGTGGGGTAGAGCACCGTTGGGGATGGTGACTTGGTCCGTCCCGGTTGTTGATTTTACTGCGTAATTGACTAAAACCTACTTGATGCTATCGTGATTTGGGCTGATTGCCATGTTTTGGGCTTCGTGCTGATTATTTGAATCCTTTAGGGATTATTATCACTGTTTTCATGACAATTAGCATATTAAATGATTTCAGTCCTGAGTTAAACCCTGTTTTGAAATGTGCAGTGATATTGTTAAAGTTTATAGACTTAAATTGCATTTTTCTGATGTTTTGAGTTAAAAGCTATTACTTGACATTGCCCGAGTGGATCATTTGCATGTTCTGGACTGAGGATGGACCGGGTTGCACGCCGCAGCGATACTGTGATGATATTGCGCTTGGGCTGTAG
>NW_017676082.1:25017-48571 GCF_001879085.1 Nicotiana attenuata | reverse complement strand
TGTGCAGATTCAGGTGCTCCGGAGACTTAGTGGAGCGGTTTGCTGTCTTCTTGGATTTTATCTTCAGGAGTTGTCGAGGTAGCTGCCTGACGTCCGCAGGACCCGACTCCTCCCCTTTATTTCATTTATTTGTTTCATATTCTAGACTTCTTTATCACTATGGATATATATTACTCTATTACATCTAGAGGCTCTAGACTCGTGACTCCAGATCTATTGGGGAATGTTTGGAATATTCGTTATTATTTTTGGTACTATTTTATCTAGATTCGGATTGGAACCTTGACATTTGCTATTTTAATCGTTTACGTATTTGGGTTGAAGGTATTTAATTGGTCGGGCTTGCCTAGCATCAGTGTTGGGCGCCATCACGACCGAGATTGGGGTTGTTACAAGTTGGTATCAGAGCCTAGGTTACTAGGTCTCACGAGTCATGAGCAGGTTTAGTAGAGTCTCGCGGATCGGTACGGAGACGTCTGTATTTATCCTCGAGAGGCTGCAGGACCTTTAGGAAAACTTCCCATTCTTGGAATTCTTATCGTGCGTACTTGATTCAGCTTGAGATATAACTCTTGAAATTCCTTCCACACGTCTGTATGCGCACGAGAGCACTCAGTATTATATGTGCCTTGATGGTTTGTGATTCCCCCATCGAGGGGCGAGATGTAATCTTCATGAGTATGTTGGGCCAGTCTGGAGGACTTGAGGCTGGATCCTTGCCTATGGCTTGAGCACCGAGGTGCTGATTATGTGAGCAAGTGTTTTGAACTTATATGTTCAGTATTGCCCATATTAGCCGGATTGGCGGTTTGGTATTCATGTGATGAGTATGTTAGTACTGCGAGATGTAATTATATGACTTGGTAGTGACGAAGAAGTCTGCAGGATAATAGATGAACTATTAAGTGTTCGATTCCTATGGTGACTTGATGTGTAGCCCTAATTATGGGCGCGTGAAGAATATTTTCGTGTCTCCTATTTGGGAAGTGAAGTACATTTCATGTGGCGGTATGAGTTCAGACTCAGGAAGACTAATGACTGTGTAACGTATATGATGGTGAAAGGTATGCTGAAGTACTAAATTGAGGCGAAGCAGGGGTCATCTCCTGTGGAGTGTTCTTGAGTGGTATGGTCCTTACGTGTATGTTAGAAGATATATTTTGGAGGTCCGGTGTAGAATTAGGCTTGAATTGGCGAAGTTAGTATTTTGGCGAATTCCGATTGATAGGCGAGATTTTTATATAGGGGTCGGAATGGAATTTCGAGAGTTGCAGTAGCTCGTTATGTCATTTGGGATGTGCGTGCAAAGTTTCAGATCATTCGGATGAGGTTTGGTAGACTTTTTGATTGAATATGCATTTCGGAAGTTTTTGAAGAACTTAGGCTTGAATCCGATGTGATTTGATAGTTTTAGCATTGTTTGATGTGTTTTGATGATTGGAACAAGTTTGAATGATGTTATGAGATATGTCCGTGCTTTTGGTTGAGGTCCCGGGGGCCTCGGGTGAGTTTCGGGGTGGTTTCGGAACATTTCTAGGCCATTTTTAACTGCTGGTTTTTGGCTACAGCAGTGTTCTACGCGATCGCGGGGAATTGGTCGCGATCGCGGTGAGTGAAATGTGAGAAACGTGCCAATGAATCGCGATTGCGTGAAGCCTTTCGCGATCACGGAGAAGAAATATTCTGTTGCGTTGATCCCACTTCGGAAGCTTATATCTCACAATCTATAAGGAATTTGGAGATGATCCAAAAATGCAAATTGTAGCCTTTTGTGTCTAGTTTTCGAAAATGTAAACTAATTGGAATTTAAAGTTCTGTACAAAAAGTTATGGTGGTTACACTATAGGCTGCCCGGGAAGGTCTCTAATACATAGGGATGACTTTGGAAGCTTATATCTCGCAATGTATAAGGAGTCAAATGAGCAACATATGAAATTATATCCCTATGTGTCTAGTTTTCAAAACATCAAACCATTCGTAATTTGGAGTTGTGTGCAAAAAGTTATGACCACTATACTGGAGGCTGTCCGGAAGAGCTGGGAACTGTTCATCGCGATCGCGAAGAGTAAATTTTGGGCTGGAAAAATTGTTCTCCGCGATCGCGAAGCATTTTCCGCGATCGCGAAGAGTAAATACCTGGGCAGAATGTTTTAAAACACGCCAGTCGCGATTTTGGGGTCATTTTACACCATAATTGCTCGTTTTTGGAGATTCTTGAAGGAGTTTAACGAGGGATTCAAAGGGGAACGTTTGGAGGTAAGTTTCTTGGACTCAAAACTCGTTTTTATTGTGAAATCCATCTAGGAAATCATTGAATTTTTGCTAAAATGGAGGAATAGGGCTTGGAATTTTCAAATTTTTAAATTGGGATTTGAAGGGTCAATTGTGGATGGATTTTGATGTTCTTAGTATGTATGAACTCGTGAGGAGATAAGGAATCCGGTAATGTGAATTTTCTAATTTTTTGAGAAGTGGGCCCGGGGCTCGGATTTTTCCAACTTCGTGATTTTCGATGTTTTTCGAGTCTTTTCGATTGGGTTATGTTTCCTTAGCATATTGTGATGTATTCGCTCTGATTTTTGTTAGATTCGGCGCGCGTGGAGGCCGATTTGAGGGGCAAAGGCGTCGCGGGTTTGAGATTTCACCGGTTCAAGGTGAGTAATGATTGTAAATGATACTCTGAGGGTTTGAAACCCCGGATTTGCACCCATAGTGCTATATTGAGGTGACTTGCATGCCAGATAGAGAGAGTGGGGTAGAGCACCGTTGGGGATTGTGACTTGGTCCGTCCCGGTTGTTGATTTTACCGCGTATTTCGCTATGACTTGTTGTTTTTCACTAGGACTTGGGCTTATTGCCATATTTGGGGCTTATTGCCGACTGTTTGAACTTCCTATGAGCTATCATCACTATTTTCCTCACTATTTGAAATATTATTTGAACTCAGTCCATTCTCATTACACTGTTTCATGAACTCAGCTATATTTTTACTCAACCTCGAGTTTTAACTGATATTTGAACTACTGTTTGAGTTGAGCATTATTGTTTCTTTACTGATGCCCGAGGGGCTTATGATTATTTTTAGACTGATTGAGGCCGAGGGCCATATGTGAGGATATGCTGAGTGATGTGAGGAGGCTTTCAGGCCTCGAGTGTATTGTGAGGAGGCTTTCAGGCCTCGAGTGTATTGTGAGGAGGCTTTCAGGCCTCGAGTGTGCTGTGAGAAGGCTTTCAGGCCTCATGTTGATATGTACAGGCTTTCAGGCCTTATGATGATATAGCGCTTGGGCTGTAGGAGCCCCTCCGGAGTCTGCACACCCACAGTGAGCGCGGGTACCCATCTAGAGCGGTTAAATTTTAGACAGTGGTAACAATGGCACTGTAATACGCGTTTTGGTCAGGTAACAATGGCTGACCGGTCAGGTAACAATGACTGACTAGTAACGAAAAATCATGCCCGAGGGGCGAACTTTTATGTGCTCATCTTGCATACTTATTTGCATTTTTACCTGCTATGCTGTGGTATTTGTGCCCGAGGGGCGGATTTTCTGTGCTAATCAGCACTAACTATTTTGAACAGCTTTTGTAATTATTGAAAGGACCATTTTCAAAAGAGATTTGAACTGAGCCGAAACATTCCTAAAGAGTTTCTCTGATTTCACTGTTTTCTCGGAAATTGTACCCGGCTTCTGTACAGCCCGTTGGTTGCTTTACGTGATTTCTTGCTGCTCAGTTATTATTTACTTCTATTACTCACTGAGTTGGAAGTACTCACTTTACTCCCTGCACCTCGCGTGCAGTTGCAGGTATCGTTCACCCGGTAGCGGGTTATTAGCGGATTGAAGGTATTATTATTGTAGCTGAGCAAGGTGACCGCCAGCGTTCGCAGCACCGGATGTTGTCTTTTGTTTTCCAGAAATTTTACTTGTATATATTTATTGGCCTGTAGTTGTGTTAAGGTTTCTTTAGATGCTCGTGACTTGTGACACCCCGGTCGGGTTGTGTTGGGTTGTACATACTGGTTATTATTGTCGTTAAGCTATATTCACCTATTCGTTTATGTTTAATAAATATTATAGAGACGATTTGGGTTAGTTGGCTGGCCTTGTCTTCACGAGAGGCGCCATCACGACCGGTTTTTGAAATCGGGTTGTGACACACTAGCACGCTCATATTCTTCCAAAAATGAATATGTATTCATAAATCACATATTGTCACATTTACATCATGAATGGACAATAATCATTTATATGTGCTTTACAAAATCTCATGTCAAATCGATGACAAACATTACTTTCACAGAGTGAAGGATTATTTTGAGAATCCTTATTATTCTCATTACCACAATGATGACGATTATAATTTCGTCTATTGCCACGTCCAAATCCATTGATACCTTCACGGTAATAATTTTGTCTACTTTCAGACTTGTTATATATAGCTACCACATTCACTTAAGGGAATGAGATGAAACAAATTCAATGGTACGGGTTTTCACTTCTTGTGCTCACGATCATACATGACTTTGATCATGGCAAGGCATAGAAATTTTACCACTTCGAGTGGTTACAATTTGTTACTAACTCCACTAGAGTTATAATCAAAATTTATTGTCTTTGCTTATATTTAAAATCAAATTATAGAATAAAAGAGAAAAATACGGTAAAATACATACCTTAAATCCAAAATTTAATATTGAAGGAAGTTTATTGCTAAATATTATATACAAGTTGAGCACCATGCACGTATCCCAAAGCCTGGTGACCAAAGCAGATGCCTCTACTCAGTTGGTTAGAGTCTCGTGCTGATAACGTGTTATGAAACAATAAAAGAAGAAGAAGCGTATTGCGGAGAAAAGTAGAGAGAGAGAGAGAATTATTATTGATTTGGGATGAATTACAATGGAATATGACCGCTCTATTTATAGGGAAAGAGTGACTTAGCCACCAATTAAAATCCCTACAATCTCTCTAGAATATAGACATCTACCTTAAATAAAGTTCTATTTATTACAATATTTTCCTTTTAGTAAAAGTAAAATCAATCATCATAAATATCCTGCTCTTTCTTAAAGTAAAAAAAAAAAAATTCAAACATGGCAAGAAAATTAGAGCAGACTCTAACAAAGACCACATGACCCGCCAACTTTTGACTTTTGAGCAATTTTTAACTCTACAACCATTTTCTGCAGCTCCCTCAACCATATTCTATGGTAAAAGTTCTTCCCATGGTTTTTTTTTTTTTATTTTATTATATCACTTCGTTCTTCCTTTATTTTCTCTAACTTTGTTTTATTGTTTGCTTAACCTTAATCTAGCTTTATTTGAACCCAAATTTATCTTTAGTCGATTTTAGGATTTCATAATCTGAGTCTCCTTTGTTTTCCATTGTATTTTTTTTAATTATTATTGTTGAGGGATATGAATCGGATTTTGTCTTAGTTCCCTAGCCATTCAAATGCTGAAAAAATAGAAGCGGTAAAGAGTCAAATCATTTTTTCTACAAATGTACTAGCTTTCTCACATTTTATTCAAAGGAAAAATTTTCGAAAGAGAAACGATTCACCTAAAAAGGGATAATTTTCTAAAACTCTTTTAATTTTTACCTCAACCCGCCCTTTTTATTTTTTCAAAATAGTTTGACCTGCTCCGCGAAGAACTCGTTTGCTACCCCCTCCCCCCACCTGAAAAAAAAACCCAACCCTCCGTCCTCACAGTTTATGTTTTATTTTGCGCTGTCCTGTTCCACCCCATGTAACGACCCAGCCGATCGTTTTGAGAGTATTTGTGACGACCCGACCGGTCGTCTTAAGAATTAACGCCCCGATCCCCTATTAACTGCTTTCCCCAAGTTTATTTCTGCTAATTTGATTTGCCGGGATGTTCGGTTTTGAGTTTCGGAGAGTTTTGGGACACTTAGTCCCTAAATGAGAACTTAAGTGTTGGAAAACTAACCACAGTCAGAACAGTGTGAAGACGGCCTCGGAACGGAAATCCTATGGTTCCGTTAACTTCGTTAGGTGATTTCGGGATTGGGAGCGTGTTCGGAATGTGTTTTGGAGGTCCATAGCTAATTTAGGCTTGAAATGCCGAAAGTTGGAATTTTGAAGTTTTCGGTCCGATAGTGAGATTTTGATCCGAGGGTGGGAATGGAATTCCGGAAGTTGCAGTAGCTCCATCATGTCATTTGGGATATGTGTGCAAAATTTCAGGTCATTCGAACGTGTTTTGGTTAGGTTTTTGATCGAAAGCGTATTTTGAGAGAATTTGAAGTTCTTAGGCTTAAACCCTTGATTAATTCGAGTTTCCGACGTTGTATTAGGTGGTTTAAGGATTGGTGCAAGTTTGAATGATGTTATCGGATATGTCTGTAGGTTTGGTTGAGGTCCCCGGGGCCTCGGGTGTGTTTCGGATGCTCAACGGGGCATTTTGGAGTTGTTTTAAATTGCAGAAATCTGAGTCCAGCAGTTGCAGACTTTTTCTTCTTCACGATCGCTACCCCTTTCTCGCGATCGCGTAGTGTAATCTTGGAGGAGGACCAGTTTCTTCTTCGCGTTCGCGTTCAATCCCCCGCGTTCGCGTAGTGTTATTTAACGCTGAGGGCTGTGCCTATTTCTCTTCATCGCGTTTGCACGCCATGTCTCGCGTTCGCGTAGCTTTGCCAGTCCAAGCCTTCGCGTTCGCGTACTGTTCCTCGCGTTCGCGAAGAGCAATTTAGCAGCCTTCATTTTTCCTTCTTCGCGAACGCGTGACTTCCTCCGCGTTCGCGATTCATTAAATAACTGGGCAGATATAAACATTTCAAAATCCGAGGGTTTGCCATTTTTACCAAAACTCAAGTTTGAGAGCTCGGATTTGAGGGAGATTTCGAGAGTTTTTCAAGGGCAACGATTGGGTAACGATTCTAAACTCCTTTATGCTCATAACCCAGTAATCTAATCATGAATTCCCCTTTTAATTTCGGATTTTTGATGAAAAATTTATAAAACTTCATAGGCCGAATTTTTGAGTTTTGAGTGGGTGTTTGAACTCCGATTTGAGAGATTTATATATGGGTGGACTCGTGAGAGTACGAGGGTTCTGAAAATGTTAACTTCATCCGAGTTCGAGACATTTGCCTGAGGGGCGTTTTGGTCATTTTACCTAATTTCGCGCCTTAGCTTTGAATTAAATCGTAGAATCAGTTGCTTGAGATGTTATTTACGATATGTAATTGAATTGAATAGATTCGGGCCATTTGGAGTCGGATACTCGTGGCAAAAGTGTGGTTTCGAGTTGATTTTGGAGCTGGTTCGAGGTAAGTGGCTTGTCTAACCTTGTGTCGAGGACCTTCCCTTAGGATATGATGGTTGATAATTGAAATGCCTCGTACGTGAGGTGACGAGCGTGTACTTAAGCTAATTTTTGAAAAACCCGATTTTATTTTTAGTATTTAAGCTGAGTTCCTTTCCTTCCTGTTTATTCTACTTGCCAATTTAGCCTGTTGTTAGTTTAGAAAAGCATGTTTAGTTGACTTAATTGCCTCTTTGCTTAAACTGCCTTAATTGCATCACGTGAAGCATGTTAGACTAGAATTAACTGTTTACTTGATACGTATTTAGCATTTAATTGAGTATCCTTGTATTGCTTTTGTGTGTTTAATTTGGGACTACGGGACGGCATCCCGGGAGATCCCCTGTACGTATTTATGATTTGGACTGAGGTGCGGGATACCAAGAGATCCCTATCATACATTGAAGATACCAAGAGATCCTCGGGATACCAAGAGATCCCTAGTGTGTATATATTGAGGATACCAAGAGATCCCCGATATATATTGAGGATACCAAGAGATCCTCGGGATACCAAGAAATCCCTAGTGCATATATTTAGGATACCAAGAGATCCTCGGGATACCAAGAGATCCCTGATTATTATCCCTGTTGTGAGTGGTGTTACCTGGGGATTTGCCTTTATATTCTGTTTCCGTTATTGTACTCTTTATCATGTACAAACTCTTACTGTAGATTCTCAATTATATTGTTTATCTTAACCTGTCACTATTATTATTATTTACCTCATTAGGGCCCTGACCTTCCTCGTCACTACCCGACCGAGGTTAGTCTTGGCACTTACTGAGTGCCGCTGTGGTGTACTCATGCCTCTTCTGCGCATGTTTTTCATGTGCAGATCCAGGTACTTCTTCTCAGGCTTATCATCCTTGAGGGTGGCGACTACTTAGAGACTTCGAGGTACATCTGCCGCATCCGCAGACCGAGGAGTCCCTTTCCGTTCCTACTTTTAGTATTTTAGCCCTTCTGTACTTTCTGTTCTTATTAGACCAAAATTCCGGAGTTAGAGCTATGTAGTATTTCTCTGTCTTAGCTTGTGATTCGTGGGTTTCCGGGTCTTGGATTGGATATTGGTTTTGAGACTTATATATATATGGTGTATGCTAAGTGGCACATTTAACACTATTATTGCTTTATTTCTGTTCTTAAATCGTTTTATTTTCCGCAAGTTTGGTTATCTTCCGCAATTTAGGCTTACCTAGTCGTAGAGACTAGGTGCCGTCACGATGGTTCACGGAGGGCGAACCGGGGTCGTGACAAGTTGGTATCAGAGCTCTAGGTTCNCTATGTGTTGGGGCGGTGAATGAGTTGAAAGGAAATCTACTCAGTGCACAATTCAGAGATATGATATTTCACTTCCGACGGAAGGAAAGCAATTGGCCTATGAGTGTCCAGATTTGGGGTGATGGAGTAACGAGACTTGGTAATTTCGAGTGTGGTGGAATTTTTATCTGTGATGTAGTGTCGTCGTCCTCGATTGTATGTGTTAAGTTCGCCGGTGTTATGGTCTTCTGCAATTCACCCTTGGGGTAGGATATTGTGGAATAATATTGGAGAAATGACTGTTGAACATCGCGTGGTGCGGTGGTTCAGGATTGAATCGGTGTTTCTAATGTCGACGGCTCGAGAAAGATGATCTCCGAAAAGGTTTTAGGTTAGTAGCGATTTGTGGGTTCAAGTGCTACGAAGATAGAATTTATTAAGGCAACAACTGAGTAGCAAGGATGAGGAAAGACATGTGGGGAGTGTCAGGCGGTGGTTAAAATTTCTAGAAGGTCAGGTATAAGAAGCAAAGGTCGAGTGGTCGATTAGAGGGGTGAGTTCCGCCAAAGTGGGAGATGGGCTTTGTGCTAGGATGACTACGCACCTTAAGGAGAGTTTGGAACGACTTGGGAATTTTAGTGATTGATGATTGGGGTCTACGGATCTAATATGAAGTATGGGCTATTATGCGGCAGGAGATTTGATATAACGGAAATGAGCTACTTGAAATGAAGAAGGATACAATGTAACTTTGGATTGGAAGGATGTTGCCACACATTTAATTGATGTCCACGAGGGTGAATAGACTTGTGCAGCTAGAGAGTGAACTCAGATTCAGGATTTGTGCCTTGTATAGATGCGGGTTTCAAGGGAAATGATTCTGCCGGGTGTTTCGTCGAGAGGGTATTCATGTGCTAGAAGATTCATGGAGTTGATTATGTTCGGGGCCAAGTCAGAGCAGGTGGCTCTCAACAACGATCCTAGTGGATTCAAAAGGGCAAAGCGTGGTGCCTAATGATTTCAAGCCTACGGTTAAGAATCAAGCTTTGTAGCAGCTTATGAGAAGAGGCACAGAATGTTCTAGGATGTTTTGACTCGCAGTGTAGCATTGGGAGGTATGAAATGGTTCGCGGGATTGGAGACAACATGGTCTCGTGATTCAAGGTCACTCGAGATGAGTGCGGATGGGGTGTGCTATGTGTTGAATGGAGTTATTATTATTTCTAAGGCAATCAAGAATTAATTTGGAAGAAGATAGATTGGTCGGCCATAGTTGAATTGGCATATTGGTGGTAGTGATCATTTCCTTCAATGTGATCAAGTTATGCAAGTGATTTGTGACGGCACGTGTGAGGTTTGTCGATCTCCGTAATTGATGTTATTCAGAAGTACTGCTCTTTATGGCCTGCCATGTATAGGCGGATCCCGGAAGGGGCTATGGTGGCTTAGACCACTACTTAGAGATTGCACATTCTACGGTTATGAGAAATTCACCTGTATGTTGCTATGGTTCTCCTGAAGTGAGTTAAGTGAAAAGTTTTATACGATGAAGTGTTAATCTATTAGTGGTTACGGAGTTATGATGAAAAATCGTGTTCTATCGTATATTGGCATGTTGGTGCAGTGTGTGGTATGGAATTTAAAATGAGGATCAAGGTTGCAGTTCGGTGTTGGCAGGGATGTCACGAGCTCGAATGAGCAATAAAGGAATTTCGATGTTTAAAGTAAGTGGGTATCGTCTTCAGCATCACCTGAGATCGGTGTTTTGTGAAAAGGGCCTTGCATCCTGGTTATGGATTCTTGAACGCTTCTCAGCGTTAGTGCGGCTGGTGGTATGGATACACATATCTGTTGTCTGTTACGGAAGGTCGTGGGAGCGTGCCCCACAGGAAGATTGTATAAGTGTGGCATGTAGTCACTTGATTGATTGAAGATTTAAACCAAGAATGAAGACGGTGGTGATATCATTAATTTGAGAATTTATGCTTGGAGGGCACTCGACTTATTGGGTTGTGGACCGTGGAGGATTGCCCGGTTATGATGATAGTTCTCGTGTGTTATGAGAAAAAGGGGGTTATTATGGACCTTCGAAAGGTTATTAGCCTAGTGCAGTGTGATCAGAATCAGCTTGAGATCTGTGGATGGATCTAAATGTGAATATGGGCTCTATATCAGGCCAGATGTGTTCATTTCAGCAATGCGCTCCTTTGGACAAGTAGTCGGGGTACTATTTCGTCGTCAGCTATTTCATGAAATGATATGTTGCGCCGTATGAGTTGTGAGACGGCTTGATGGATTTCTTATGTGTTGAGGTTCTGCTTAGAGATGATGTTATATGAGCAGTATGGCTCTTGAGATTTCAGATCGTATATCGCACCTCAGTTGTGTTTGAATTCTGTAGCCTATGGCACTATACGTCTCCCCAGGAATGGTATTATGCACTTAGCGTGCTTGTGACCGATATTCGAAAATTTTGTTATAATGAACAGTTTAGCTCGATGTATATCTCCTTACGTGAATTCTATGTGTGAATCGGGTGGCACGCCGCCATGGGTATGTTATTTGGATCGGGTTGCATGCCGCAACAGTGTGATGTTGAGTACAGTTTTCTATATGCTATTTTTGTATGCCTTGTTTCCTATTTTCTAAGGAAAGTTCACATTAGTGCATGAGTTTAGTAGTTCCTTCTAGGTTTCGTTTTCCTTTTGTCACGTTCGAGTTCATAGCCTATTGGCACATTGTGGCATCATATGAGACTTTTGATCATGTCTGGTGTGGCTTATTGCCTGAGCGGTTTGTACTGGGTGAGACGAGATCATCGGATTTAGGGTCAGTGCAATCTGATTGTATGAAGTATATTAAGGAACTAAGACCGTTATTTGGTTCAGAATGAGGTGATGGTTCTTACCAGGAGTAGACCCAATGATTTGTTGATTCGGCAGTTGGGTATGAATTTCTACACACCTCTTCCATCTTGGCGGTATTGTAAGAGTTAGAGCAAGACCTATGTAGGTCATGAGGTGCAATGGGAGCATCAGATTCGTGGAATTTCGACTAATTTGATCAGAGAATGTTATTCTGGTCCTGTGAGTAAAGTGACGCAAGGTGTGAAATCAGCTAAGGTATGCAGTCATGTTTTGGTGCTGCGGGTAGTTATTGATACGGTGAGCGTATGTTGGAACAGGCCTGGCAGAGAATTCTGGATGTAGGAATTGGGCTCTAAGGCTTAATTGCTTAGGTGAAAAAGGATATCTTCAGATTGATCGAGCTAGGGTACCCAGCTGAGTTGTGGTAGCACAGGTAGGTGCTCGAGGTGTTAAACAGTAATTTCGGACAACCCCAACATAGTTCTTAGCACGTTCGAGGATGAACATATGTTTAAGTGGGAGAGAATGTAACGACCCGACCGGTCGTTTTGAGCTCTAGCGCGTCGCTCAGCAGTTTGGGGCCATGAGCAGCTTCACTTCAGGTATGTCTCTATGCTTGTTCAAGGACGAACGAATGTTTAAGTGTAGGAGGATGTGACGACCCGGCCGGCCTTCTTAAGAATTAACGCCCCGATCCCCTATTAACTGCTTTCCCCAAATTTATTTCTGCTAATTTGATTTTCCGGGATGTTCGGTTTTGAGTTTCGGAGAGTTTTGGGACACTTAGTCCCTAAATGAGAACTTAAGTGTTGGAAAACTGACCATAGTCAGAACAGTGTGAAGACGGCCTCGGAACGGAAATCCGATGGTTCCGTTAGCTTCGTTAGGTGATTTCGGGGTTGGGAGCGTGTTCGGAATGTATTTTGGAGGTCCGTAGCTAATTTAGGCTTGAAATGCCGAAAGTTGGAATTTTGAAGTTTTCGGTCCGATAGTGAGATTTTGATCCGAGGGTCGGAATGGAATTCCGGAAGTTGCAGTAGCTCCGTCATGTCATTTGGGATGTGTGTGCAAAATTTTAGGTCATTCGGACGTGTTTTGGTTAGGTTTTTGATCGAAAGCGTATTTTGAGAGAATTTGAAGTTCTTAGGCTTAAACCGTTGATTAATTCGAGTTTCCGACGTTGTTTTAGGTGGTTTAAGGATTGTTGCAAGTTTGAATGATGTTATGGGATATGTCTGTAGATTTGGTTGAGGTCCCCGGGGCCTCGGGTGTGTTTCGGATGCTCAACGGGGCATTTTGGAGTTGTTTTAAATTGCAGAAATCTGAGTCCAGCAGTTGCAGACTTTTTCTTCTTCACGATCGCTACCCCTTTCTCGCGATCGCGTAGTGTAATCTTGGAGGAGGACCAGTTTCTTCTTCGCGTTCGCGTTCAATCCCCCGCGTTCACGAAGCCCTGTCATTTCCTCCTTCGCGTTCGCAACCAGCCCTCGCGTTCGCGTAGTGTTATTTAACGCTGAGGGCTGTGCCTATTTCTCTTCATCGCGTTTGCACGCCATGTCTCGCGTTCGCGTAGCTTTGCCAGTCCAAGCCTTCGCGTTCGCATACTGTTCCTCGCGTTCGCGAAGAGCAATTTAGCAGCCTTCATTTTTCCTTCTTCGCGAACGCGTGACTTCCTCCGCGTTCGCGATTCATTAAATAACTGGGCAGATATAAACATTTCAAAATCCGAGGGTTTGCCATTTTTACCAAAACTCAAGTTTGAGAGCTCGGATTTGAGGGAGATTTCGAGAGTTTTTCAAGGGCAACGATTGGGTAACGATTCTAAACTCCTTTATGCTCATAACCCAGTAATCTAATCATGAATTCCCCTTTTAATTTCGGATTTTTGATGAAAAATTTATAAAACTTCATAGGCCGAATTTTTGAGTTTTGAGTGTGTGTTTGAACTCCGATTTGAGAGATTTATATATGGGTGGACTCGTGAGAGTACGAGGGTTCTGAAAATGTTAACTTCATTCGAGTTCGAGACGTTTGCCTGAGGGGCATTTTGGTCATTTTACCTAATTTCGCGCCTTAGCTTTGAATTAAATCGTAGAATCAGTTGCTTGAGATGTTATTTACGATATGTAATTGAATTGAATAGATTCGAGCCATTTGGAGTCGGATACTCGTGGCAAAAGTGTGGTTTCGAGTTGATTTTAGAGTCGGTTCGAGGTAAGTGGCTTGTCTAACCTTGTGTGGGGGACCTTCCCTTAGGATATGATGGTTGATAATTGAAATGCCTTGTACGTGAGGTGACGAGCACGTACTTGAGCTAATTGTTGAAAAATCCGATTTTATTTTTAGTATTTAAGTTGAGTTCCTTTCCTTCCTATTTATTCTACTTGCGAATTTAGCCTGTTGTTAGTTTAGAAAAGCATGTTTAGTTGACTTAATTGCCTCTTTGCTTAAACTGCCTTAATTGCATTACGTGAAGCATGTTAGACTAGAATTAACTGTTTACTTGATATGTATTTAGCATTTAATTGAGTATCCTTGTATTGCTTCTTTGTGTTTAATTTGGGACTACGGGACGACATCCCGGGAGATCCCCTGTACGTATTTATGATTTGGACTGAGGTGCGGGATACCAAGAGATCCCTATCATACATTGAGGATACCAAGAGATCCTCGGGATACCAAGAGATCCCTAGTGTGTATATATTTAGGATACCAAGAGATCCTCGGGATACCAAGAGATCCCCGATATATATTGAGGATACCAAGAGATCCTCGGGATACCAAGAGATCCCTAGTATATATATATTGAGGATACCAAGAGATCCTCGGGATACCAAGAGATCCCTGATTATTATCCCTGTTGTGAGTGGTGTTACCTGGGGATTTGCCTTTATATTCTGTTTCCGTTATTGTACTCTTATTATCATGTACAGACTCTTACTGTAGATTCTCAATTATATTATTTATCTTAACCTGTCACTATTATTATTATTATTATTATTTACCTCAGTAGGGCCCCGACCTTCCTCGTCACTACCGGACTGAGGTTAGGCTTGGCACTTACTGAGTACCGCTGTGGTGTACTCATGCCTCTTCTGCGCATGTTTTTCATGTGCAGATCCATGTACTTCTTCTCAGGCTTATCATCCTTGAGGGTGGCGACTACTTAGAGACTTCGAGGTACATCTGCCGCGTCCGCAGACCGAGGAGTCCCTTTCCATTCCTGCTTTTAGTATTTTAGCCCTTCTGTACTTTCTGTTCTTATTAGACCAAAATTCCGGAGTTAGAGCTATGTAGTATTTCTCTGTCTTAGCTTGTGATTCGTGGGTTTCCGGGTCTTGGATTGGATATTGGTTTTGAGACTTATATATATATGGTGTATGCCGAGTGGCACATTTAACACTATTATTGCTTTATTTCTGTTCTTAAATTGTTTTATTTTCCGCAAGTTTGGTTATCTTCCGCAATTTAGGCTTACCTAGCCGTAGAGACTAGGTGCCGTCACGATGGTTCATGGAGGGCGAACCGGGGTCGTGACAGTATTAGCCTCGATCTCCTATTTACTGCTTCCTCTGCTTCATTGATGCTTATGTGACTTGCCGGGAGGATTTATTTTTGGTTTCGGAGTGAATTGGGACACTTAGTCCCTAAAATGGAAGCTTAACTTCTAGAAATTTGACCGTAGTTGGAATTGTGTGAAGACAACTCCAGAATGGAGTTTCGTCGATTTCGTTAGCGGCGTTGGCTGATTTTGTGCTTAAGAGCATGTCCGGATTGTGATTTGGAAGTCTATAGCCGAATTAGGCTTGAAATGGCAAAAGTTAGATTTTTGGAAAGTTTGACCGGGAGTGAACTTTTTGATATCGGGGCCGCATTCCGATTCCAGAAGTTGGAGTAGGTCCATAATAAAATATGACTTGTGTGCAAAATTTGGGGCCAATCGGACGTGATATGATAGGTTTCGGCATTGGTTGTTGAAGTTGAAGTTTTAAAGCTCATTAAGCTTGAATTGGGGTGCAATTGGTATCTTTAGCGATGTTTGACGTGATTTGATGGTTCGACTAAGTTCGTATGATGTTTTAGGACTTGTTGGTAGGTTTGATTGAGGTTCCGGGGGCCTCGGGTGGATTTTGAATGGTTAACGGATTGGAAATTGGACTTAGAAGGTGGCTGAAGTTTTCTGGTATCTGTGATCTGGTTTCCTTATACGCGATCGCATGGGATGGTCCGCAATCGCGTAGGCTAAGCTGGGTAGTGTAAGGATTTGTTCTTCGCTTTCACGAGCAGGAGTACGCAAATGCTTAGTTTGTGAAGTGGTGCTTCGCGAACGTGTGGCCAAGATCGCGTTCGCCTAGTGTTTATGAAGCAGAAGCTGGGCCACGCACTTTGTTCATCGCGAACGCGTGGGGTCGTTCGCGATCGCGATCGCGTAAGTTTGAGGGCTAGTTCATTGCGTTCGCGTAAGGTTAATTTCTGGGGCTGCTGAGTTGTGCTTCGCGATCGCGAAGCTATATCCGCGATCGCGATTAAGGAGCACCTGGGCAGATTTAAACATTTCAAAATCGAGGGTTTGCCATTTTCTTCATAACTTGAGATAGAGAGCTCAAATTGAGGCGAGATTTTGGGAGATTTTCAGAGGAAACGTTTGGGTAACGATTCTACACTCATTTTTGTTTTGTATTCACTAACCAATCGTTAATTTCACCATTTAATTAAAGATTTGGGTTGAGAAATTAGGGAAAATAGGTGGAAGATCCTTAGGCCGATTTGTAATTTTAATCGAGGTTTTGGTATCGGATTTGTGTAATTTTGATATGGGTGAACTCGTGGTTGAATAAGTGTTCGTATTTTTTGACTTTTACTCGATTCCAAAACGTGGGCCCGGGTCGTCTTTTTGGGACGATTTTCTAATTTCTTGTTATAGTCTTGATTTCATTAATTAGATTAGTTTCCTATAGTTATATTTAAAGAATGAAATTGCTTTTTGCTAGATTTAGGCCATTCGGAGTCAGAACGTAGAGGAAAAAGCATTCTTATTGACTGAGTGAGCTTGGTTGGATGTAAGTTGCTTGCCTAACCTTGTGTGGGGGAAATCCCCTTATGATTTTGTATTGTTGTGATAATCCGTGATATGTGCGTGCCGTGTACGCGAGGTGACGAGTGCGTACACGGGCTTATTGTTGAAAACTCCGTTCTTTACTGAACAGTAGCCTGTTATATCTTAATTGAGTTATCCCAGCATGTGTAGTTATCATGTTTAGTTTAATTTAGCATGTCTACGTGTCTTAAATGCTAATTTGAAATCTGTGCAACATGCTTAATTGAATTCCTATTTTTTCTTGATTTTGTATTTAGTCTTTAACTGTAGGATTTCTTGCTGTAAATTTGTTGTTCCATCGGTTTCGAACTGTGTCTTTACTTTTGGGACTACGAGGCGGTACCTCGGGAGATCCCCTGTTGCATGTTTACTTTTTAGACTACGAGACAGTACCTCCGGAGATCCCCTATTGTATATTTACTTTTGGGACTACGAGGCGGTACCTCGGGAGATCTCCCGCTGCATATTTACTTTTGGGACTATGAGGCGGTACCTCGGGAGATCCCCAGTTAAGTATTTACTTTTGGGAATACGAGGTGGTACCTCGGGAGTGCCCCCTATTGCTTACCCCTATTTGCTGTGTAGTTTTCCTCATCTGTATTTCTCGTTGTTAAATTCTCAGTCTTTCATTATATTACTATATCTTCTGCCTTAATTATTATATCCTAGAAGGGCCCTGACCTGACCTCGTCACTACTCTACCGAGGTTAGGCTTGGCACTTACTGGGTACCATTGTGGTGTACTCATGCTACTCTTCTGCACATGTTTTGTGTGCAGACCAAGGTACCTCCTACCAGCCCCGCTATTAGTAGAGAGTCGTACTACTGCTACGGAGAATTCAAGGTATATCTGCCAGCATCCGCAGACCTTGGAGTCCCCCTCTATCCTTTTATGTTGTTCGTTCTTTATTTTCCTAGATACTGATGTATAGAGACAGTTAGAACAATTCTTTAGAGCTTGTGACTTGTGACTACCGGGTCTTTGGGAGATGTTTATACTCAGAGTTGTTGGTTTTACTTGTATATGTCAAGCGGCAGTTTTCCAGCTTTATCTATATATATACCTGTTGTTGTTAAGGTTATCTGTTATTTCTGTTATTATTTCAGTTATTCCGCAACTGTTAGGCTTACCTAGTCTTCGAGACTAGGTGCCGTTACGACATCTTACAGAGGGAGATTCGGATCGTCACAAGTTGGTATAAGAGCCCTAGGTTCATAGGTGTTATGAGTCACAAGCAGGTTTAGTAGAGTCTCGCGGATCAGTACGGAGTCGTCTGTACTTATCTTTGGGAGGCTATGGAACTGTTAGGAAAATTTCATTTCTTTGATTCCTTATTGTGCAAAATTGTTTACTTCGGAATTCTAAACTTCTGTATTCTATTCTCTTACAGATGGTGAGGACAGTGTACAGCTGGATCAGATGACCGGGCACCCGCATCCCCTGCTAGGGCCGCGAGAGGCCGGGCCCGGGGTAGAGGCCGAGGACGTCCACGTGGTGCAGCCAGAGCACACGCACGAGCTGCTATAGAGGAGCCACCTGTTTCTCCAGTTGGAGCGCAGGCACCTGAGATGCCTATTATTGCACCATCTCTTCAGGAGACCCTCGATTAGTTTCTGAGCATGTTCGGTACTTTAGCTTTGGCAGGGCTGATTCCACTTGCTCCTACCATATCTCAGGCTTGGGGAGGAGCACAGACTCCCCCCTCCCGTACCCAAGAGCAGCGGGTTCAGGCCAACCAGGTTCCTAAGGTCATACCAGTGCAGCCGGTAGCCCCAATTTGGCTCGAGGTTAGGGCAGCAGTTTTTGAGGAGGAGCAGCTCATGCTCGTGAGGTACAAGAAGTACCACCCTCCTACTTTCAGTGGCCTGTTGTCAGAGGATGCTCTTGGTTTTCTTGAGGAGTGCCACCGTATCCTCCGTACTATGGGTGTAGTGGAATCGAGTGGGGTTTCTTTCACTACGTTCCAGCTTAGAGGAGAGGCCTATCAGTGGTGGCGTGCATATGAGTTGGGTAGTCCGGCCGAGGCAGCTTTACTCACATGGACTCAGTTCTCGGATATGTTCTTGAGGGAGTATGTTCCCCATAGTCTAAGAGATGCATGGCGCGTAGAGTTTGAGCAGTTCGCCAGGGTTCTATGATCGTGTCAGAGTATGCGATTCGTTTTAGTGATTAGGCTAGACATGCACCATCCTTGGTTGCTACAGTTCAAGAGAGGGTCCGTCGATTTATCGAGGGGCTTAACCCTAGTATCAAATTTAGCATGGCCCGAGAGCTGGAGATCGACATCGCATACTAGAAGGTAGCGGGGATTTCTAGGAGATTGGAGGGTATGATGATTCGGGAGAGAGAGGAGAGAGAGGCCAAGAGGGCTTGAGAGTCTGGCACTTATAGTGGTACTCGTGCCCCAGCCACAGCTCGCCATGGTAGGGGCTATGTGAGTCGCCCTCTTCATTCAACAATTCCAGCCGGCAGCGATATTCCGGCCACTCCTAGGCCCCAAGATCCTTATTATGCGCCGCCAAGAGCTTGTTTTGAGTGTGGTAACACTCGCCATATGGTGAGGGATTGCCCTAGACTTAGGATGGGTGCACCTTCACAGACTACTCAGGCATCGTGTGCTCCACCGGGACCCTAGGCTATGATTACAGCACCAGCTACCACTCCACCTGCTCAGCCATCTCGAGGTGGAGGTTGGACAAGTAGAGGTCACCCTTGAGAGGGAGGCCAGGCCAAATATTATGCCCTTCTTGCTCGCACAGAGGCAGTTGCATCCGACTCTGTCATTACAAGTATTTTTCCGGTCTGTCATAGAGATGCGTCAGTCTTATTTGATCCAGGCTCCACTTATTCCTATGTGTCATCTTATTTTGCTCTGTATTTGGGTGCATCCCGTGATTCTTTCCTGTTTATGTGTCTACACATGTGAGAGATTCTATTATTGTTGACCGTGTGTCTTGGTCGTGTTTGGTTGTTCTTAGTGGTTTTGAGACCAGAGCCAATTTATTATTGCTCAGTATGGTAGACTTTGATATTATTTTAGGCATGAACTGGTTGTCACCCCATTATGCTATTCGTGATTGTCACGCCAAGACCGTGGCGTTGGCTATGCCAGGATTACCACGATTAGAGTGTAGAGGTACCTTGTATTACACTCCTTGCAGAGTTATTTTATTTTTAAAGGCTCAGCGAATGGTTGAGAAGGGGTGTGACATGTATTTAGCTTATGTGAGAGATGTCAGTATTGATGCCCCTACAGTTGAGTCAGTTCCAGTAGTGAGGGATTATCTAGTTGTATTTCCAGTGGATCTTTCGGGCATGCCGCCCGACAGGGATATTGACTTCGGTATTGATTTGTTGTCGGACACTCAACCCATCTTTATTCTCCCATATCGTATAGCTCCTCCTTAGTTGAAGGAGCAGGTATAAGAGTTGCTTGATAAGGGCTTCGTTCGGCCCAATGTGTTGCCTTGGGTGCCCCAGTCTTGTTTATGAAGAAGAAGGACGGTTCTATACATATGTGCATTGATTATCGCCAGTTGAACAAAGTTATAATGAAGAACAGGTATCCATTGCCTCGTATTGATGACCTATTTGATCAGTTATAAGGTGCCAGAGTACTTTCCAAGATTGACTTGCGTTCAGGCTATCATTAGTTAAAGTTCGGGAGCCAGATATCCCGAAGACTGCTTTCAAGACTCGGTATGGTCACTACGAGTTCCTTGTGATGTCATTTGAGCTAACCAACGAGCATTCATGCATTTGATGCACAATGTATTCCGGCCCTATCTTTACTCATTCGTCATTGTGTTTATTGACGACATTCTGGTGTACTCCCAGAGTCGGGAAGATCATGAGCAACACCTGAGGACTGTGCTTCAGACCTTGAGAGAAAAGAAGTTATATGCAAAATTTTCAAAGTGTGAGTTCTGGCTAGATTCAGTGGCATTTTTGGGTCACGTAATGTCGAGTGAGGGGATCAAGGTGGATCCGAAGAAGGTTGAAGCAATGCAGAGTTAGCCCAGACCGTCGTCAGCTATGGAGATTTGAAGTTTTCTTGGTTTGGCGGGGTACTACCGTCGATCTGTAAAGGGTTTCTTATCTATTACAGCATCTATTGAAATTGAGGATGCAGGGCAGGCTATGTGTGCCCAATGTAGATGGTTTGCGTGAATTGATTCTCCTGGTGGCTCACAATTCGCGGTACTCCATTCATCCAGGTGCCGCGAATATGTATCAGGATTTGAGGCAGCATTATTGGCGGAGGAGAATGAAGAAGGACATAGTAAAGTATGTAGCTCGGTGCCTAAATTGCCAGCAGGTGAAGTATGCGCATCAGCAACCAGGTGGATTGCTTCAGAAGCTAGAGATTCCGAAGTGGAAATGGGAGCGGATCACTATAAATTTCATTGTTGGGCTTCCACGGACTTAGAGGAAGTTTGATGCAGTTTGGGTGATTGTGGATAGGTTGACCAAGTCAGCCCATTTTATTCCAGTGATGATTACTTATTCTTTCGGGCAGCTAGCTCGAGTTTATATCCGCGAGATTGTCAAACTTCATGGCGTGCCGATATCTATCATCTCTGACCGGGGTATGCAATTTTGCATCACGGTTCTGAAGGGCTGTACAACATGAGTTGGGTACTCGGGTTGAGTTGAGCACCGCATTTCACCCTCAGGCGGACGGGCAGTCCGAGCGCACTATTCAGATACTGGAGGATATGCTCCGTGCTTGTGTGATGGAGTTTGGGGGTTCTTAGGATCAGTTATTCCCATTTGTAGAGTTTGCCTACAACAATAGTTATCAGTCGAGCATTCAGATGGCCCCGTATGAGGCTTTGTATGGTAAACGGTGTCGGTCTCCAGTGGGTTGGTCGATCCGGGCTAGGTTAGGCTATTGGGTACAAACTTGGTTCAGGATGCTTTGGAGAAGGTTAAGGTGATTTAGGATTGACTTCATACAGTCCAGTCCAGACAGAAGAGTTATGCGGATCGGAAAGTTCGCAATGTTGCATTCATGGTTGGGGAGCGGGTCTTGCTACGGGTGTCACTCATGAAGGGTGTTATGAGGTTCGGGAAGAAGGGCAAGCTGAGACCAAGGTTTACTAGCCCGTTCGAGGTGTTGCGACGAGTTGGGGAGGTTGTTTATGAGCTTGCCTTGCCTCCTAGCCTAGCAGGATTTCATCCAGAGTTTCACGTCTCTATGCTCCGGAAGTATCATGACGATCCGTCTCATGTGTTGGATTTCAGCTCAGTCCAGTTGAATAAGGATTTATCTTATGTTGAGGAGCCGGTGGCTATTTTGGACATGTAGGTTTGAAAGTTGAGGTCAAAGAACATTGCTTCCGTGAAGGTTCAGTGGAGCGGTCAACCAGTCGAGGAGGGGACTTGGGAGATTGAGCATGACATGCGCAGCCGTTATCCTCATCTGTTCACCACTTTAGGTATGTCTCTATATTCGTTCGAGGATGAACGATTGTTTTAAGAGGGGGAAGATGTAACGATGCAGCCGGTCGTTTTGAGAGTATTAGCCTCGATCCCCTATTTACTGCTTCCTCTGCTTCATTTTAATCTTATGTGACTTGCCAGGAGGATTTATTTTTGGTTTCGGAGTGAATTGGGAAACTTAGTCCCTAAAATGGAAGCTTAAGTTCTAGGAATTTGACTGTAGTTGAAATTATGTGAAGATGACTCCGGAATGTAGTTTCTTCGATTCCGTTAGCTCTGTTGGGTGATTTTGGATTTAGGAGCATGTTCGGATTGTGATTTGGAAGTCCGTAGCTGAATTAGGCTTGAAATGACGAAAGTTGAATTATTGGAAAGTTTGACCAGGAGTGGACTTTTTGATATCGGGTCGGATTTTGATTCAGGAAGTTGAATTAGGTCCGCAATGTCAAAAATGACTTGTGTGAAAAATTTGGGATCAATCGGACGTAATTTGATAGGTTTCAGCATCAATTATAGAAGTTAAAGTTTTAAAGCTCATTAAGCTTGAACTAGGGTGCGATTCGTATTTTTAGTGTTGTTTGATGTGATTTGAGGGTTCGACTAAGTTCGTATGATGTTTTAGGACTTGTAGGTAGGTTTGGTTGAGGTCCCAGGGGCCTCAGGTGGATTTCGAATGATTAATGGATTTGAAATTGGACTTAGAAGGTGGCTAAAGTTTTCTGGTATCGTTTCCTTATACGTGATCGGTAGGCTAAGCTGGGCAGTGAAGGATTTGTTCTTCGCGTTCACGAGCAGGAGTACGCGAACGCGTAGTTGTGTGAAGTGGTTCTTCGCAAACGTGTGGCCAAGCTCACGTTCGCATAGTGTTTATGAGGCAGAAGCTGGGCCACGCACTTTGTTCATTGCGAACGCGTGGGGTCGTTCGCGATCGTATAAGTTTGAGAGCTAGTTCATCGTGTTCGCGTGGAGTTTTCCGCATTCGAGTAAGGTTAATTTTTGGGGCAGCAGAGTTTTGCTTCGCAATCGCGAGGCTATTTCCGCGATCGCGATTAAGGAGCACCTGGGCAAATTTAAACATTTCAAAATCGAGGGTTTGCCATTTTCTTCATAACTTGAGATAGAGAACTCGAATTGAGGCGAGAATTTGGGGAATTTTCAGAGGAAATTTTTGGGTAAGGATCTACACTCATTTTTGATTTATATCCACTAATTCATCATTAATTTCACTATTTAATTAACGATTTGGATTGAGAAATTGGGGAAAAAAGGTGGAAGATCCTTAGGCCGAATTTTGGGATTTTAATCGAGGTTTTGGTATCAGATTTGTGTAATTTTGGTATGGGTGAACTCGTGGTTGAATGGGTGTTTGTTTTTTGTGATTTTTACCCGATTTCGATACGTGAGCTCGGGTCGACTTTTTGGGGCAATTTTCTATTTTCTTGTTAAAGTCTTAATTTCATTAATTAGATTAGTTTCTTATAGTTATATATATATATATATATATATATATATATATATATATATATATATATATATATATATATATAATA